>NW_022165141.1:681-62146 GCF_008728515.1 Papio anubis
TGAGGCAGGAGAATCACTTGAACCCGGAAGGCAGAGGTTGCAGTGAGTCAAGATCGTACCACTGCACTCCAGTCTGGGCGACAGAGCGAGACTCCTTCTCGGGGGCGGGGCAGGGGGTAACAGTTAAAAACAAGATACATAACTGCTAATCGGGGAAATTGTTAAGTAAATTATGGAACATTTAATTCATGGAATATTATGCAGTTTATTGTAAAAAATTTTTTTAATCAATAATCAAGTTACTGAAAAATACATATATATGACCTCATTTCTGTGTGTGTATATGCATGTATGCATGTGTGCACACACTTATGGGAGAATCTAGCTGCCTTACAGATCTCCAGTTCACCTAAAATCCTTTTGGCACTCTCTTTTGTTTTTTTTAAGACAACTCATTTTTAATGTCTCCTTTATACCTTAACATTTTATAACAGGTTCCTGTTCTTTGCAGGCAGATAACCCCTAAATCAGATTGAGAGTTTGGATTACAGGTAGAGATTTTGTATTGCTTTGTTAGGGAAGAGAAGTCTTGGGCACAGTGTGGAGTAATAAGAATTTAACAGAGATAAACAGATTAATGGTAGAAAAAGGAGATACATTAAAGAGGTGAAGTTCTAGAAGACGCAGAAAGCTTAGCCTTAAAAAGAAAGAAGTTTACATTTTTTAACAAGAAGGGAGAAAGAAAAATCTAGAACAAAGGATCACAATTGCCCCCTGATTTGTAAATAGCTTAAAATGTGTTTAAAGTACTGACGTGTCCATGGGAGTACTACGTTTGTTAAATGAAGGGAGGATCATAAATTATTTTAACCTTACTTGAAGAATTTCTGAATGACTCTATTGGCATTACAAAGAACTTCTGGATCCAGAAACTGAAATAAGTACTGAACAATTATTTTAATTCTCCCCTTGCCCTTGTCCAATTTATTTTGTGTTTTTTATTGCTACATTGTGGAGAGTATTACTGTCTCCAGATAAATGTTTTAATGAGATCAATAGTGGGAAGTGGTTTGGATGAAACATAATCTGATCTAACAGGAGGAAATTGGATGAAAATATACCGTGGTATGCTGGACCTATCCTTGTCTTCACATTTGTGCCATGAACAGCGAATGAGAGTCAGAAGATTGGAAATTATTGAAGAGAAGACATATGTTTTACTCTATTAGTGATAATCTCATAGACCATGTAAGTGGTAAAGAATTTAATCTTGCCTAAAAGACAGTAGCTCATCTTCCTTTTTTTCATTAGACCTACATTTTGTGCTTCAGCCATACTGTCATCTTCCATGTGTCTTCTCCACTTCTTTTTGTAAAATCACATCTTGCATTTTTATTAATGGGTTTTAGTATTTTGAGCGATCAAGCAAACTGTGTTGTCAGAGATACCAATCCACATTCTGCCCTTCAAAGTCTTTTTTCGTAGCCATAGGTGAAGGAGAACCAGGGAAGCAAGATAAATAAACAGAGATCAGTGAGGGGCCTTATTTCTGAGCTCATGTCAAAGCAGAGGACTAGGTGCCTGTTCCAAGTAGAAAGTTAATAACGTACCTGTTCCTTAAATATGATCTAAGTGAGAGCAGTTCCTTCCCATTATGCATTTAAAGCACGCTGACGCGGCCATCCCCGACCCCCTCCACACACATAAGTGAGAGATATGCATCGTTCTCAGTCTCTGTGGTAGCTATTTGCTATGACCTCTTCCAAGGTCTTTTTGCTGATGTGCTGTAAGTATTTTTATCATTTAGTATAGAAAAGTTAATAGGCTGGTTACTGGGAGATGGAAAGAAATAGAAAAGAAGGGAAGATTTATTTATTCTCCACCCTTTAATTGTCTTAGAATAGCATCATTGAGCATCATAAAATGACCTTAACTGTCAATGAATCGGACAGGAAAATAATGTAACCTTTTATGTTAGAGTTGCAAGGTAACAAAGAGCTCTAATACAAAATAATTTGACAGCATTTAGGGCTAAGTCTATGTTTTCCACTCAATGAAAAATAAAATTATGATTAGCAAATATTTCAGTACAATTTTCTTTCTTTTTCTTGACATAGTATACTCAAACTTATAAGGCAGTACCTATTAAACTATAATTCTTTGTAATTTATTCTGATTTTCATTATCAGTTCCTTAATTATTTATCTGCAATTATTTTGTAGTTTTATAATCACTAAGAAGTACTAAGTATATTATTATTCAATGGATTTGCTCCTTGAGGCCTTTGCTGACCAAAGACTATATATTTTTATATATAGCATTTTCTTACTGAAGTACTTGCCATAAGAAAGTACTTGCAAGTACTGCAGTAAGAAAATCCTTTGTTTAAAATACCCTGAAAAACATTTTGATGCATCATTTGCATGTTCATAGTTGTAAATTAGTGAGATTTTGTTGTGTGTTATAAATTAACTACCATGTCCATAGTTTATTAGCTTCTGTATTTTGTAAGTGGGATTATTTTTTCATGACTTTAAATACAAGAAACATTTAAGCTAATATTGTTATATACAAATGTATTTCCAAAGCTTATTCATTGACATCATTATCATCATCATCACCATCATCCTGTCATGTTTATTGATTTCCTATGTGTATTTGCCTTTGTACCACGCAAACTGTTAATTCTGAAATATTGACCAATATAAAAGTAACTTAATAATTAAAGTGTATTTTTTTAAAGAAGTGATGCTAAAACAAATCAACTCAAAATTTCTTTTTTCAGCCCAGAAACATGTAGTAATTTACCCTCTGGATTTGTGCAGGGAAGAGAATTCTCACTTTAATCCTCTCATTGATTCTCAAGGAATTGGTGGCTTACCTGGCTTGCCTTTTCACCAATCTTCTCATAGAGCAGAACAAAACCGGCATTATATGAGGGACTGGAAGCTCACTAGAAAAGAAAAAATTACAAAAATAACAGTTTTCATCCTGTAGGATGGCTGTATGGTAGGATTTGAGCATGTTTTTTTCCAGTTTATTTTAAAAGTCAAATATAAATTTTAAAGACAGTTTTTAAACATACATTATTCTAGGCTTTTAAATTGTGCTACTGTTTCATTTAACATTATGAGCATATCCCCCTATAAACTAAAGGATACCCGGAAATATGCTTCACCTTGTTTATATCTACATAAAGATAATAACAGTAAAAATAAAGCAAAGTTTCTCAATCACAGCACTGTTGAAATTTGAGACTAGATAATTCTTTGTTGTAGGGAGTTGCACTTTAGATGATAGGATGTTTACCAGAATTTCTGGCTTCTACCCACTAGTTGTCAGCCTCACTTCCTCCTTTCTGCCTACACCTTCTCAGATTTTCACAACCAAATATGTCTTCAGTCTTTGTCAAATGTCTCTCCAGGGCACAAAATTACTCATAGTTGTCAATAAATAGAATAAAGAAATCTCTGTGTAATTAAGAATTTTAAGCAGTCATTTTTTCAGTATAGCATAATTGTTAAGATCCTGTATTCTGGATCCAGATTCAGAGTTTACATACTGACTCCTGACCTTGAGCAAGGTAATCTCTGCACTTCATTTTCTATACACATAAAATGTGGATAATAGTATATTACAGTGCTTAAGAGGGAAGACACTACAGTCAAGCTGCCCAGGTTTGAATATCAGTTCTGCAACTTCTTTGTGACCCTGGGAAAACTATTTTAACTTCCTGAGCCTCAGTTTCCTGATTTTTAAATGGAATAAAAATACTATCTACCTCATAGAATTGTAATGTAAATCAAATGTGCCAATTTAGAGTGCATAGATTAGTGACCAGCATGCAATTACTTCTATATTTCTGTTAGCTAATACTATGTTATTACTAAAATACTTGAAAGATTGGAGCAACTATGACATAGCTGCAGTCACTGACACCTTTTTGTGTTAGCTGACGTTTCAGTAATCAAGTATATAAAACACACACAAAAAGTCAAATAACAATTTCTGTCCAAAGACATTTTGTCTTTTTTACTACTGAAACCATCAAGATGATATTAGTTACCCTACATTTTTAGGTAATTGTTTGGCTTTACCTTATCTACTTATTCACAATATATACACTTGATATACCTTGTTTTGGAATGCATAGCTTACTGGTTTCAAGTCAGAAGGCTGGTGTTTTAGTATATGCTCTGTTAAAAACTTTGTGATCATAGATAAGTCACCGAAGCTTGTCTCAGTTTCCTCTTCTGACAAATGGAAATTATCACCCTACTCTATTGATTTTACTGAGAAATTGTGAGGAACGTGAGAGTTACTAAACATGAAAGTGATTTGAAGAGTAATGCACTTTTAAAAAGTAACGTGGGAAACTGGGCGCGGTGGCTCACACCTGTAATCCCAGCACATTGGGAGGCAGAGGTGGGTGGATCACAAGATCAAGAGATAGAGACCATCCTGGCCAACATGGTAAAACCCCATCTCTGCTAAAAATACAAAAAATTAGCTGGATGTGGTGGCACGTGGCTGTAGTGCCAGCTACTCGGGAGGCTGAGGCAGGAGAATTGCTTGAACCCAGGAGGTGGAGGTTGCATTGAGCCGAGATTGCACCACTGCACTCTAGCCTGGCGACAGAGTGAGACTCCATCTCAAAAAAAAAAAAAAAAAGTAAGGTGGTATGAGGATGATAATGATGATATTGCATTAGCATATAGAACCCAATTCCTAAATATTAATGAACAAAATTGCATTGCATAAAATTTCAATTTTTTTCTAATTGATTTGATATGATATTACCTATTAAAAATGAGAAAGACAATATAAACACATCATGAAGTTAAACAGTATAAACCAGGTATGATAAAGTTATATGTAATCTGTTTTACCTCAATTCATATGGAGAGTCTTTTGATACATATTCCTTTTTTTTTTTTTTTTTTTTTAATTTTTTTTGAGACGGAGTCTCGCTCTGTCGCCCGGGTTGGAGTGCAGTGGCCGGATCTCAGCTCATTGCAAGCTCCGCCTCCCAGGTTTACGCCATTCTCCAGCCTCAGCCTCCCGAGTAGCTGGGACTACAGGTGCCCGCCACCTCGCCCTGCTAGTTTTTTGTATTTTTTAGTAGAGACGGGGTTTCACTGTGTTAGCCAGGATGGTCTCGATCTCCTGACCTCGTGATCCCCCCGTCTCAGCCTCCCAAAGTGCTGAGAGTCTTTTGATACATATTCTTATATTTAGTCACATTTTTGCTCCAAATGATGTAATCTCTGAATAGGAATGATACAGTATTCAATAAAGTTTTACACAATCAATTTAAAATTAGAGAAATACATAAAAAATTAAAACGTTTTTTCAAATTATATAATTGTCTATTTACATTAGGCACATCTCTCCCTTTGAAGTATTGCAAGAGAGTACAGTTCAATAGTCTTCTTTTGCACTGAAATTCACATCAATAGGTCTCATTTCTTATAAAATTTTATGGAATAATTTGTAAAGTCTTTTCTGTCAAGATATCATCCTCAACAACTGTCAGAATAATTCAGACTCCAAAAGATTGAGGCCCAGTGAAGACACAGACGCACTGTGGTGATCAAAACAGGCATAAATGACATTTTTTTTTTTTTAAATTACCATGGAGGTGGAGGGACACTGCCCAGTATCAGAATGTTCGTTTTTACATAGGATGAATCCCGCATTATACACAGTAATGGTAGGTCAGAGTGCTTTATTTCTCACTGCAAACAGAAATGGAAGTGGGCAAGTTTCTTTCTCTCTACTGTATTAGGTAGCAAGGCCGCAAACCTGAGACAGGAAACTTGGCCAGGGTCTTTTTCTCTGTAGAGCTAAGACAAAGAGATTTCCAACATTAGTGCCATCCTGCAGCAGTGAGAGTGGCCTCTTTAGCAGATAGTGCCAAATAAAAGAACTCCGAGTGATATACCAGTTGGAGTCTGTATCGTTCCAAAATTAAAAGGTATATTACAATTTAATTATATAAAACTTTGAAAGTCCTGAAGTTGGTTGGCATGTAAACAAAGTACTCATCTATACTGACTTTATAGTAAAGATGCCGAAACTTTTACCAACGTTACCAGGGAAAATTGAAAAAATGAATGCCATGTTTACTCAGTACACATACTGTACTAAGATCTGGTATTATAATGTCTGCTGCAAAAAGGTCATACCCTAGAAGGAACTCTTTGAGGATGTTCTGATACAAATATGTAGATTTTGTGACATGTCTTGTGAGTACGGAGTATGTCTTGTCAGTACAGAAGAGGAGCAGCCAGACAAAACTAATAAAGAAGGGAAAAGAGAAGACTTATTTGCAAGGTTTGACCAGTGAGCTGAGTACAAATGCACCCCATAGGCTTGGTGCGGTGGCTCACGCCTGTGCTCCCAGCACTTTGGGAGGCCTAGGTGGGTGGGTCACGTAAGGTCAGGAATTCGAGACCAGCCTGTCCAAAATGGTGAAATCCAGTCTCTACTAAAAACACAAACATCAGCTGGGTGTGATGGCAAGCACCTGTAATCCCAGCTACTTGGGAGGCTGAGGGAGGAGAATCGCTTGAACCCAAGAGGCGGAGGTTGCAGTGAGCCAAGATCGTGCCATTGTACTCCAGTCTCGGGGACAAGAGTGAAACTAAGTCTCAAAATAAATAAATAAACAAATAAATAAATAAAATAAATGCACCCTATATAGGCAGGATGAGGGTATGAGAGGTAAGACATACATTCTATAAACAGGTATACGTACTGCAAGCATAGCTTTAACCAGAATGGAGAGAATAGGAGCTGGTAAATTTTAATTGTCATTGAAAGCTGAGGGTGATTTAGGTATCTTGTTGAAGAGCACTAGCGGTAGGGTAATAAAAGGCTTCACTAGACCTGGACAAATAAAAGGTAATCTCTTACAAGAAGTTCTCCCAAACAGTAAGTAAGGCACCAGGTTGAGATGACTTTCCAGTCACTAAATCCACATTGTCAGTACTATTGTCTCCTTTATTCTATGGATAGATGTTGAGTTCCAAAGAGTAGACAAAAAGCAGTAAAAAAATTCCTAACAACATAGTAATCGAGTGCAATAAAGTTTCATGACTCATCCAAGTCCAATTATCTTCTATGCTTTTAATTAGGAGCCCAAGTTTCTTCCAAATAGTGTGTTCACCATCCCCTAGGGCACACAAGCCTTCCAGTGAATCATCTGCTTTTCTTTTCCACAGGGAAGAAAGAATCAGAACCCACTTAAAGGACTGAAAAAGAGGTTTTAGAGGTTAGGCCTGCAAATATTTCTTCTGCCTATATTCTGCTGACTAAGACTAACCACACGCCTTCATCTAATTGCAGGAGTGCTCAGGAAATGTGGCTCAGCTGTTAATCCAAAAGGAAAAGAACATAGATTTGTTGAGCACATAACAGTTTCTCTGTCACACATAGGTTATTATTCTATAAGAACAAAATTCAGATTTAGGATAAAGCTCTGTGCATGTAGAAGCTACTGAAGGGTAAATTGATAAAGTTAATCTTTAATATTTTATTTCTAGAACAACAGACTCTAGAAGAGCTACAATTACTGGCCAGAATTTTGGGGTAGTGTGTTTAGGGCACAAAGAAAGAGATTTTTGTTGATTTTTCTTCTGTTCTAATGAGAAATCATTTTCATTTAAAATAGCTAGAGTGCCTGCAAGCTAGAATTTAGAATGACAGACACATCTGGAGTGATTTCCCCAGCTTTCTGAATAGGGATTTCAGCCAAGAGAGAAAAGTGTCACTGTCATAATGTAAAACAAGTCCCATTGCCTCCTAATGACTATACTAAATGTTCCTCTTGCCATCCACCTAATTGGCATGCAATAGATATTTCCATGATATTTTATAGGCCTCAAAGTCAGGGACTCAAAAATATTCGTTGATTTTTAAAAATTGAGTATAGTAGCCATAACGTGAAAGGTTTCAATGGAAACTATTTTCCTACTGACGTTAAACAAAGTAGCTCATATGGCATTATTTAAACTACAGAGCTAATTGTTATATTAGTTCCATTCAAATATGAATTTAAAAGTCACTTATTTTTAGCATGTTATAACTTGTTTGAACACCACAACCTAATATATGATCAAGACTCTTAAATACACTTAAGATTTCCCAATTTCCAGTTATGTCCCTCATTAAGCACTATTCGAAAAATTACTTTTAAAAATAGCTCTTTCTGATGCCTCATGAATCATTGAACTCTCTCTTGTAGTCAGTTAATCAAATACCCTCCTGCTTCAGTCAGAGCAGTGACTGGTAATAGTTCTAATAGTGACAGTTCCACCAACCCCCTCCTACATATCTTCTCCACTCTAAACAGTCAACTTGAAAATAAAGCACGTTCTGCACACCAACTTCTCTGGTTAGCAGAGACTATTTTATTCTGATTTTTTAAAAATGTAAGTGAAGCATACAGTAAAGATGAGTTTATACTTGAAAATGAAATGCACAATTTTGTGATGTCAGTCAGATGAAAAATGCTGTTTCATATCAACAAATCGAAACCAAAGCAATTGTCAAACATCTTAACAGTTTAGGGAGCAGAAAGTCAACTGAGAGTATCCAACTGAGAGAAGCGTCCACCCTAACTAAAACAAAGATGAACATTTCTATGTTTGTATTTTGTATGTTTGACTAAGAGAGATTTACTTCTGAAAAATTCAGAAATAAAATGCTCAAAGGAAAAATCCAGTTTACACATAAAACTACAAACGAAGCCCCAACATTGAATAAAATAAGTGAGAAAATAAAATCACCTTAAGTTTCACAAATCAATACCAAAGACCAGTCAGAAAGGAAAGTGAGTAGTACTGATTCTATCAATAGAAAATAACTTAAAGCATAGGAAGAACCTCAGCGAGAGCCTGAGAACACCACATTCCCCTGCTGAAATTGAGATTTCCAGTAATAAGTTAAAATATTGGTCCTGTGTTTGTGTTGGTGTGGTAGGGAGAGTAAAGCATATCCACTGGGCTTCCAACCGGAAACAGATGCCACTTTAAAATTAGGATAGTTCAGGAAGGGATTATTTACAAAGGGACTAATTACAAAGGTATGGATGGAACATATGAGCATTACTAGGAATTATGCTGGAACCAAGGGTAGCAGCAACTGCTTTATCACCAGCCCTTGGTCTGAAGGGACAAAGGCAGAAAATCCCTGCTGGAAACTGCTAAAGCAACACACTTTGTGAGTACCCGTCATCTTATGTGGAGGAACACAGGCAAGACGTGATTTCCCAGAGAAGGAGGAACACTGACTTACATTCATTCCTTCATCCAGTCTCTTAATGGGATCCCTCATTGGTTGAGCCCGACTAAAAGTCAGAAGGCATGTGTGCGTATTTGATGGTATAAGCCACATGTATTACACTCCGGGAGCAGAGAATAAAGAGGAAAAGATGGAGAATCTAGAGGAAGGAGCAAACAGACCATGTCTAGCACTTCAAGTACAGAGACATAGCTTGCAAGAATCATTAGATATATGTGTGAGTGAAAAGCCAGAAGGAGCTAATCTCCTTGTGGGTGATGGAAATGTTTTAAAAATGAATTGTAGTGATGATTAGTCAACTCTAAACTCACGTGCATAAAATAAAAATATTTTTAAATAATAAAAAATATTTATTATTACTAAAAAATAAATAATCTTGTAGGGGAATAAGATTATTTAAGAAATACATGTAAAGTAAGAAGGAAAATACAGATTGAAAGGTCATTTCATTTATTTATTTATTTTTGAGACAGAGTCCTGCTTGGTTGCCTTGGCTGGAGTGCGGTGGTTTGATCTCAGTTCACTGCAAACCCTGCCTCCTTGGTTCAAGCGGTTCTTGTGTCTCAGCCTCCCGAGTAGCTGGGACTACAGGCGTGCATCATCACGCTTAGCTAATTTTTGTATTTTTTAGTAGAAATGGGGTTTCACCATGTTAGCCAGGTTGGTCTCGAACTCCAACCTCAAGTGATCCACCTGCCTCGGCCTCCCGAAGTGCTCGGATTACAGGCGTGAGCCACCGCGCCCTGCCTAAAAGGTTAGTTTTAAAGAGGAGAAAAGACTATACAACCACATACAAAATAAACTCAAAGTGAATTAAAAACTTAAACACAGAACCTGAAACTGTAAAAGGACTAGGAAAAAAATACAAGGAAAAAGCACCACAACACTGGTGTGGGCGATTTTTTTTAAAATTTGACCATGAAAGTATAGACAACAAAAGCAAAAATAGAAAAATGGGATTCCATCAAAGTAAAATGTCTCTGCACAGCAAAGGAAACAGAGTGAAGAGACAGTCCATGGATTGGGAGAAGATGTTTGCAAACCATACATCTGATAAGTGATTGATATCCAAAATATATAAGGAATTCAAACAACTCAATAGCAAGAGAACAAATAAACTGATTCTAAAATGGGCAAAGAAACTGAAAAGACACTTCTCAAAAGAAGACATACAAATGGCCAACGGATATATGAAAAAATGCTCAATATCACTAATTATCAGGCAAATGTAAATTAGAACCATAGCGAGATATCATTTTAAACCTATTAGAATGGCTGTTACTAAAGAGTCAAAACATAATGGTGTTGGCAAGGATGCGGAGAAAAGGGGATGCTTATACACTGTTGATGGGAATGTAAGTTAGTTAATCTTCTATGAAAAACAGTATGGAGGTTTCTCAAAATACTAAAAGTAGAATTACCATGTGATCCAGCAATCCCTCTACTGTATATATATCCAGGGGAACTGAAATTGTGTCAAAGAGGTAAGATAGGGAAACTGCATAGGTGCCCATCAATAAACAAATGGAGTTTTAAAATGTAATATATACACACAATAGAATACTAATCAGTCTTTAAAAAAGAAGGAGATTCTGGCATTTACCACAACAAGGATGCACCTGGGGGATATTATGCTAAGGGAAATAAGCCAGACACACAAAGACAAATTGCACATAATCCTATTCATATGGAGAAGCTAAAAGAATTGAACTCATATAAGCAGAGAGTAGAATGGTGGTTACCAGAGGCTGGGCCTGCAGCGTGAAAAATGGCAAGATGTTGGTCAAAGGGTACAAAGTTTCAGTTAGTGAGGAAGATTAAGTTTTAGAACTCGATTGTACAGAATGGTGACTATATGTAATAGTTTATTGTATATTTCAAAATTGCTGACAGAGTAGGTTTTTTGTCATCATCACAGAAAATTAGAAGTATTTGGGTCAGTTACAGTGACTCATGCCTTTAGTCCTAATGCTTTGGGATGACGAGCAATCAATTGAGGATTATTCAATTGTTTGAGGTTAGGAATTTGAGATCCATTTGGTCAGCATAGCTACACCCATTTTATACAAAAACATTCAAAATAAGCCAGGCATGGTGGCATACACCTGTAGTCTTAGTTACTCTGGAGGCTAAAGCAGGAGGATTGCTTTAGCCCAGGAGTTTGAGGTTGTAGTGAGCTATGATCCCACGCCTGCACTCTGACTTAGGAAATAGAGCGAGACTCTGTCTCAGAAAAAAAAAAAAAAAAAGTAAGTATTTGAGGTGATGGATATGTTAATTAGTTTGATCTAGTAATTCCGCAATGTATACATACAACAAAAGATTACATTATATCACATAAATTTAAATACAGATGTTATTTGTCAACTAAAACTAAATAGAAATAAATAAAAAGCAGCCAATCCACCTCATCTTCTGAGATTGGAGAAATAAGATGTTTTGGGGGTGTGAGTAGGGACACCTTTGTAGGTGTTTTGCTTTGGAAGATGAGAAAGTTTTTTGGTTTTTTTTTTAATGACACTTTTCCTTGCTTTAATATTTGTTGTCTTTTTCTGCTTTTGAAATCAGCTCTCAATTACAAAATACCAAACTATACTCAAAAAAGGGTGTAGAAAAAGCCAGCCGTTGGCACAGTATGGAGAAGCCCATAAATAAGGACAGATAGCAGCAGCAGGTGGCAAGAGGTGGGAGGTGACGGAAGCAGTGGTTACAAATGTTCACAGGAAGCTAAAACTATCCAACAGGTTGTGCCTTAATGTTAGTACAGGTTAGACTAGTTACTACCTTGCAGGGTGCCCTCAGCATGTTTGGGTTCAGATTCTACACAGCAATACAGTTTCTTCCAGTTAAGAGTTCTTGCCTTGCACTGATCACAGCATGATTGGAGGTTACTGGACCAGTCTTGTTAGTTTTTCAAAATGCTGTCGTAGACCTGATAGATGTATTGAGAAACTTCAGGAGCTCTACACTTCAGTGACAGCGTATAACTGGGGTTTCCTGGCTGGATATGTAGCTTGGCCAAAATCCAAATGCCATTAGTGAACTTCAGGGATTGGTACACAATGTCCTGACCTTCCATATTCCTCTTGGCAATAGTCTAAACATGATTGTTTTGCAACTTGCTGGAAAGTGTCAGCATTTAAATGTCATTCCTTAATCTGAAATTGAAGTTCATTTTCATTGCGAATATTCTTCCATGTTGCAAGGAAGACTTGGTGCTCCATTTTGCCATCTTCTACAAAAAGCACATTGAGTGGGCTGAGGCAGCTGAAGTAGAATACATCGATATTGTTTTTCATAGCCACCTGTTTAAAAGACTCCCCAGAAGATCACCTTGAGAGGGGATAACCATAGGCTGTTCCAGGTTCGTTGCAGTAGTGGTGCCAACAAGGCTGTCCCCTGCATCAGTGCTCCCATGATGAATTGGCAAGTGTTTACGATGGATTCCATGACTTCCTTCCACAAAAGCATTGGAAGGCTTGTGATACACAGAGGCCAAAGAACCAATGTGGCAGATTAGTTCATCCAACACAGTTGGCTCAATAAATTCCGTCTTCAGAGATCCGTGGCTTCTCAGACAAGACTACTTATTTAGCTGTGACAGGGTCAGTTGAGAGAAGATCCCAATAAATATAGCCCTGGTCTTGAAGGTCAGGATTATCAGAATCCTGTGTTGCCAAAGTCAACACCTGCTGGACTAGCTCCTGTGTTTCTGGTGGTTTCTTGAGAAACAGCTTCACTATGGCAGTAAGCAGAGTGAGCTGCACCTGGGTGCTTTCATCATGAAAACCCTCCAGGAAGCTTTCTAGTAACTCATCTGCATTGTTAATTCTTTCAGCATATTCTCCCACAATCCAAATCATAGCCTCTCGAGCATCTGGCTCATCCAGTGAGTCTAAGTTCTCACATAGAGTGGCAATGATACTTTCACACTTGTTAGAGTATTTGCGGAAGATGTCCCTGATGACAACAATCATTTCTTGGACCACATAATTCACTTTGGTCTGGATTAGATCAAGCAATGTGCTTACACAGCACGCTGCAGATTGCTCCATCTTGATGGCACACCGTCCAATGGCCTGCACAGCTTTTTGAACAAAGTCAACATTCACCACTGTGGCATGTTCCTTCAGTTCTGCCAGAATTTGGGTGATGTTGGCTTGTGATGCCAAATGAATCCTGATGTCCAGCTTCTCTAGTTTAACATAGATGGGATCATTGTACTTCACAAAGAAGACTTTGATTTCCTGCTTCAAGATTTCAGGCCTTTTCTGGACAATTAAGTTGATGTTCCTCAGGGAGACATACTGCACTTCTGACTCCCCGGACAGCAAAATGACAAGTGGAGGGGCTAATTTCTTCAGCAGCATATTGTAGTAGTCAGAATCCTTAGGTAACAATTCTAGAAACTTCATTAGGACTTTTACTGCTGAAAGCACCACTGCTGAGTTGGCATGGGATAGCTGGGGAGTTACCCGCTCACAGATGCTCTGAGCCTCCCGATCATCTTTAGGGTTGTAATTAGACAAGCAGTCCAGGATGAAATCTGGCCCCTTCAGTGCACTCATTCAGGGCTTTCAGCAGCTTATTAATGTTCTGTGTGTTCAGACTGAGTAAGTTGCTGTTTGGTTGAGACTCACTGATTTCAGATAATGCTGCTACAGCATTAGCCACCACCATTAGATTTGAATCTGCTATAAGACCTCATAGAGAATCCAAAAACCCCTGATCTTCCACCATTTGGGCGTTGATATCATGGAGCTTTGCCACGCATACTGCTGCTGTTTTCCGAACATAGGAATCCTCATCCTCCAACCACTTGAGGGGGGGCTCACAGAGACATTCTGTAATTTTGTCTACCCGGATGCACCCCATGGTTTTGACTGCCAAGGCTCTAATCAAAGGATTAGGATCTTCACAGTCCTTTATGAAACTGTTTACAGCCATGATGGCCATGCCTGGCTGACTCTTGGCATAGTTCATCAAATAGAGATACACAAGCTTCTTTAGTTCCAGATTGCCAGTCTGCATACAGTTCATTATGTCTGGAAAGACAGAACTAGCATCCTTCCCCACAGTCGCAACAGCAATCACTTTCTTCGCAGCCTCCTTTCTCTTTTCTTTCTTTTCATTGTTGAGTTCAGCTTTTAGTTCAAATATTTCTCCTTTTTTATTGGTTGTGAAATACTTGGAGTCAGTCATGACTTTGGATCTTTAATGTGCACTGGAGGCAGAGGTGAAGGTGAGGGAGGGGTGGTGGTGGCAGCCAGAGAGCACAGCCCCGGTGGTGGTGTAATGGTTCACATTTGGTTGCCTAGATTTTATTGATGAGGTAAGAACAGAAGTGCTCCAACAGCAATCTGTGTATATACCTATAATTGCACTGGGCACAGCACACTGAAATAATCTATGTAAATATCTCACTCCCTAAACCAGAGGTTTTTGAAGTGTGATTCAAAGACCCTCGGAGTCCCTAAAACAATTTTAGAAGGTTTACAAGATCCTCCCTTTTCAACAATGTACCTGTGTGAGGCTGAAATGTTTTCGTATATGTCAATCAAATAACATATCACAACAGATTGAATGAAGTAGTTATGACAATCCACTTCTTCTATTTATTAAGATAGATATTAAATAAATTTTCAAAAATGTAAAATAATTCTACTCTTCTCGTTATCTTTTTTATAAAAATATCACAATTTTTAAGAAAATATATGTTAATAATGTCAATATATAGTGGGCTTATTATTGGCATTTAAAATAAATCAACAAATTAGTATTGTAAAAGTTTCTCATTTTTTTTTTTTTTTGAGACGGAGTCTGGCTCTGTCGTCCAGGCTGGAGTGTAGTGGCCAGATCTCAGCTCACTGCAAGCTCCACCTCCCGGGTTTACGCCATCCTCCTGCCTCAGCCACCCGAGTAGCTGGGACTACAGGCGCCTGCCACCTCGCCCGGCTAGTTTTTTGTATTTTTTTAGTAGAGACGGGGTTTTACCGTGTTAGCCAGGATGGTCTCGATCTCCTCACCTCGTGATTCGCCCGTCTCGGCCTCCCAAAGTGCTGGGATTACAGGCTTGAGCCACCGCACCCGGCCAAAGTTTCTCAGTTTTAACTTTGAATGTGGCAAATTTCAATAGATACAATGAAGATAAACAAAAATAATTTTGGGATTCTCAATAATTTTTAAGAGTGTAAAGGACTCTTAAGACAGAAAAGTTTGATCACCACTAATCATAGGATTGCTTAGGGTTGGGCCATCACATTTGTCTTTGTATCTTCAGGGCCTAACACATTGACTGACATAGTAAGTGCTAAGCACACATTGAATTGAACAGAACTTAAATACCATGAGTAAGGGATAGAGAGCTTGCATTGAGTTCTGAAGATATGTATTTGATGAGAAGAATGTGAATGGGAGCTGATCAAGGGTGAGGAAAAGGACTGTCAACAGACTTTGAAGACCCTGATGAAGTTGAAGACCATGAATTTATAGATGTACCAGTCTTCAGGATTGTGAGATTTTATTCAACAGTAATAAGCTGTGTACATGTAGGAATAAGGGATGTCACAAAGAAAAAGTCAAAGGTTATGTTTTCTTATTAACCTACTTTTTTTCATAGGCTTAGAACAGAGCAGGGAGTAAATACACATATTATCTAAATATACATAATTCTTGCCTAGAGTGTGCCCTTTATTCAATGTTTATTTCTGAAGTCAGTGTGTATTTTTTCATATTTTTATATTGATATATCAAAGGTATATATATTCTTGGAGTTTGTGATATTTGGTACCTGTATAAATGTGTAATGATCACTCAGGGTAATTGGGATGTCCATCACCTCAAACATTTATCTTTTCTTTGTGTTGGAACCATTACGATTCTTGTCTTCCAGCTATTTTGAAATATACAATACATTATTGTTAACTATAAGTTTCCGATTGTACTTTTGAGTATCAGAACTTATTCCTTCTGTCTAACTATATTTTTGTACCCATTAACCAACTTCTCTTCGTTTCCTCCTCCCCCTTTCTCTTTCCAGCTTCTGGTAATCATCATTCTACTCTCCATCTCCATGAGGTCCCCTTTTAGAGTTCTTAAGAGTGAGAGCGTGCAATATTTGCCTTTCTAGGCCTGACTTATTTTACTGACCTTAATGACCTCCAGTTCCGTCCATGTTGTTGCTGATGACAGGATTTCCTTCTTTCTAAAGGCTGAATAATATTTCATTGTGTATATAACACAATTTGTTAATCTATTCATCCATTTATGGAAACAGGTTGATTCCATGTTTTGGTGATTATAAATAATGCTGCAATAAAAATGGGAGTGCAAATATATTTTTAATACACTGATTTTCTTTCTCTAAGATACATACTCAGTAGCAGAATTGTTTGATCATATAGTAGTTCTGTTTATAGTTTTATGAAGTAAAGTGTGTATTTTTTATGAGAATTCCCCAAATGCCTCTTGCCATTGCCCCATCTCTCTCCTTTTTCCCTATAAACAAATGTAAAGAAAGTTAAACGAAAGAGAGAAAAGTTACTATATTGATTCACTAATCTAGGACATATTGTAACCCTTACTGAATGATGGTCATTTCATTTAGGCGACTGATAAACTTTTGCACTTTTTCAAGATAATGTTCTGAGTTATCCTCACAATTTAAAATTTATTAGTGGTTTTTCCAAGTAGAAATGTTTGTTTTAATTTCTAGCTCTCAGTCTTTACTATCTCTGTTGGTAAAATTAATTCAAGCTAAAATTTGGAATATTCTGTTGGATCAGCAAGATTTTTTAAAACTAGAAACAATCGCTTTTATTTTGAAAATTGAATTTTTTTAATGAAGGGTTTAGAGATAAGAATTTTATAGATGGAGACATTGTTTATTATTAATGTATTGAAAAATCCAGTCTGAGTGCTGGAGCCTAATCTTAGCTTTTAATTTAGATTTTATTTGTATTAAAATAGCCAATAGATGAGAAAACCATATTAATATAATGAATTAATTTGATCCAATATAATTTGATAATGTTTCGTACATTTCCTCAACTTTGGGATATTGCACTTGACAAAAGTCTTTTGTAATAATTTTGGTGATATCACTTCACTGGATGAAAATATTTATATTCTTGTACAATATTTTTTTCAAGAGTTTAAGGATTTTTGTTTTAATCATTTCTTTTTAATTATTCATAGTGTCTCTTTTTAATAGTAAAACTAATAAATATTTACTGACCCAGATTGTACGGTGTGATTTGGCACACATTAACATCTCTGACCTCATCCTCTACTACTCTAATCCTCACTCAATTTGTTACAGCCACATAGGCCTTCCAACTATCCATTGACCATGTTAGGTACACATCCAACTCAAACATCTTTTAATTGCCTTGCTGGAATGCTGTTGCTCAAGAAATCTTCATGGCTTTTCCACACATTTTCTCATGTATTTTTGAATTACTGCCTTCCCAAGTAAGTCTTTTCTGTCCAACATTTAAAAAATAGCAACGCCACTCTCCATTCTCCTTCCCACATTTATTTTTTTCCCTTAGCACTTATTATCATATGAAATAATATATATAGTATTCATATGTCTAAGTAAATGTGGGCTTGAAATTATCTATTTCTGTCACAGCTGTATTTCGAACATCTAGAAAATGTTTTTCTATGTTCTAGAAAAACATATTTCCAGTGTCTAAAACATAATAGTTGCTCAAAATATATTAGTTGAATAAATACATGATTACAGAAAATATAGAGGACATGCAGAAGAGCAAAGAGGAAAAAAGAAGACAATCATTATCCCACAACCTGGAAATACTCATTGTTATCATTTTGGTGCATTCTTATAAACATATAAATACACACAAACAAATATACCTATGCCTATAGTAGTAGAGGTGGTGGTGGCAATAAATTTAATGATAAGAGTAATAGTAGTGTTAATATTTGTTGGCAGTGTTATCATAACATATTATATCATTTGTTAACCACGTTTTCTCACTTAAAATATTTATCATGACTTTCAATAAAATAGGGGCTTTATGCAGGTCACCAATCATCCATCCAGACATTGACTCCATTAATTATTTTTTGTTATATAACAAATGACCTTACAAATTAGTTATTTAAAACAACAGATATTGATTATCTCACAGTTTCTGTGGTTAAGGAAGTTTGGAACAGCTTAGCTGAGTGGTGATGGCTCAATGTCTCCCCAGAAGTTGCAGTCAAGATACTGACCAGGTTGTTTTCATCTAAAGGCTGATGAAAGCTAGAGATTATACTTTCCAAGGTGATTTATTCATACCTTGTCAAGTTAGTGCTGGTCATTGGAATAAGGCTTCAGTTCTTGCCTCTCCATGAAGTTGCTTGAGTGTTCTCACATGTCAGCTATTTTCTCCCAAAGTGAGTAATTCAAGAGATGGAAAGGAGGCCACAGTACCTTTTATGACCTAGTCTCAGAAGTTATACATTTTCACTTCTACTTAATTCTATTTGTTGGAAGTGGGTCACTAAATGCAGCCCACAATCAAGGAAAGGGA
This sequence comes from Papio anubis, assembly GCF_008728515.1. NCBI lineage: Eukaryota > Metazoa > Chordata > Mammalia > Primates > Cercopithecidae > Papio > Papio anubis. The sequence continues at coordinate 19,473 of NW_022165141.1, forward strand.
AATTACTTTTCGAAGGAAATTATATCAAAAAATGTGTAAACATCTATTTTAAACCACCACACCAACTACATAGGTTATAAATATAAGAAATGTTGTCAGCAGTGAGACTAAGGATCATTCCGAACTCAATAACAAGCTGGAAGCAATACTTGCCAAACGTAATATAGTTTATATCAAGTTGCAATGAGCTCCTGGGAACTTAAAAACAGCTCTTATTTTCAAAATAGTGGGAACATTTTGTGGAAAGTAAGTGGAAGAAATTCTTGGGGAAATAACACAGACACATTAATATTGTTCTATTATAGAGGAAAGAGTTGGAAGTACAGATTCTTCCCACAAATTCCTTCCTGAAAAAACAAAGCAATAGCAGTCCAATGCTACAGAAGTAGTGCTACCAAAGAAAGTAAAACTATGTATTGCCTTTTTTCGTGTTTTATGACATGCATGTAAAAGGATTATAGACTTGTTCTAAAATGAGGTGACAATCACTAAAGTAAAATAATAGACTGGGAAAAAAAGGTATGAGAGAAACAATAGAGTTTCATCAGAGACATTTTCATGGTGAAGATAAATGTCAGTGAAAGAAAGGCAAGTTTATGAGGAAAGTACACCTAGCCAAAGAAAACAAAGTGTTTACAAATTAATGTAACTATATCCAACCCAACTTTGTAACAACTTAGGCAGCTCACTTAAAAGGGAAGATTAAAAATTAAAGCCAAGAATTATTCCAGTGGGAAGATATGTACTTAAAAAAATGAAACTGGTTCTAAATGCGAAAATTTTCGTAAGTTTAGAGAGAATGCACAAGATAATGTTCTGATTTCAGATAACTAAAAGATTCAGATCTTGCCAGCTACCTTCCTCTACTCCAGAAAACTGACTGACTAAACAGATAATAGAAGTCATCATCTCTGCCCTCCAGCCTAAGTATTTGATGGTCTCCAGATAAACAGGAAGGAGATCAACTAGAAATCATCAAAATTCTTAGGGAAGCAAAGATGGATAGAACTCTTCCATTCAAACACAAGTGAAAACAAAATAGGACAAATAAAACCTTCTGCAACTTTTTGGAAGGAAAAGTATTGCAGGAGAAATTGAACTAAGAACATATTCTGGAAGATTTGTATGAGAAAACAGAATCAAATTTAGACCAAGGTCACTTTAAACTTTTGAGGCAAGGAACAGAAATTTCAAATACATAAAAATGAGATGAAAAATTAAAAATAGATTAAGATACAAAGGGAGTAGTCATAGCTAGGAGACAAAAAAGAGAAAAATTATCCCATAATAAAATTTGAACATATTTTGAAGAATCAGGGCACAGAAACAAAACTGTATAAAATGGAATCCATAACATTAAGATTCCTAGGATTCGGAGGAAAAGAAACACAAAGGTGATTAAAAGAAAGATGAACAGACATGAAAGACAGAAAAGGCTGTTTTAACATAAGGTTGATTGGGGTGGTTGTGTGTGAGAGAATAGGATGACAGGGAAAAGGTTTCAAAAGCAAAGTGTGATATTGATGTTAATAACCGTCTTATTGTTCAGATAAAAATGATCATTATATATGTATTATGTACCAGGAAACACTAATAAAAAGAACATAACAGTAGGACATGTTTGCATGAAATTATTTAAACATAGGATTTTTTAAATGTAAAAGGTCACAAAAAAACTTTACATGCAAAGGGTTGTAACGAAATGGAATAAATTCTGCAATAGTACAATAAAATAAAAGTAAAAATCAACAGCAGTGAAATAGCTCCCGTTCCCAATTATCTATTTGGAAATTTTAAAAATAATACTCTTTCCTTCATTGCACGAATATTTATGAGCATTAACACAACATGAAGTCTTCTAGATATTAAGAAAGTAGCAGTAAACAAAAAACCTAAAAAGATAAGCCTTTATTGAGTTTCTATTCTATTGAAAGGAGAGAGGCAATACAAGTGTCAACAAGTAAAATATATTGTGTGTAAAATAATGATTAAATGTTATGGAGAAGGGCAAAGCTGAGAAGGATAGGGAGTTTCAGCAGAGTGTGTGTGTGAGAGGAGGTGAGTAGATGATTTTTTTTTTTTTGAGACGGAGTCTCGCTGTATCACCCAGGCTGGAGTGCACTGGCACTATCTCAGCTCACTGCAACCTCCGCCTCCTGAATTTTAAGCAATTCTCTCTGCCTCAGCCTCCCAAGTAGCTGGGATTACAGGTGCCCACCACCACGCCCGGGTAATTTTTCTATTTTTAGTAGAGACGAGGTTTTGCCATGTTGGCCAGGCTGGTCTTGAACTCCTGACCTTACATGATCCACCCGCCTGGGCCTCCCAAAGTGCTGGGGTTACAGGCATGAGCCACCGCACCCGGCCAAGTATATGATTTTAAATTAGGTGGGAGAAGACCTCCCCAAAAAGATGACAGGAAAATGAGAGAGCAGGTAATGTAACTATCTGGGTAAAAGAGCACTCTTGGAAGAAGGAAAAGCTAGAGTAAATGCCTGCAAATGCGAGTGAGTGTGCTTATTGCAGTCAAGGAAAATTGAGAAGGCCAGAGGAGTTGGAGCAGATTGATTCTGATAGAGAGTAATGGATGAAGTCAGAAAGGTAGGAGAAGGCAGTAATCATGAAGGGCAGAAACTTTCAGATTGTAAGGATTTTGCATTTTATTCTGCACCCGATGGGAAGTCATTGGAAGGGTTTGAATAGAGGAGTAACATGATCTGATTTACATTTCTGAAAAATTCTTTCCACAGCTGTTTTGAGATCACTCTACTCTACAAGTGGGAAGTAAAGAAAGTTGTTACAGGCTATTATGATGATCCAGGCAAGAGGTGATGTTGACATAGAACAGGGTGTACAATGCAAGCGATAAGATTGTAGATTTATTTTTAAGGTTGAACCAGTATGATTTGTTGATTGATAGGATGAGCAGTATGAGGAAAGACAGAGGAATAAAAATGATTATAAACATGAGCAACTTACAGGGATGAATTTGTAATTTACTCAGGTAAGGATGATTTGGGGACAAGTGTAATCTGGTGAAAATATCAGAAGTTATTTTAGGTTGTGTTAGGTTTGATATGTCCAGTAACATCCAAGTAGAAATGTCAAGAAAATAATTGTATAGTTGAACATACAAACCTTGAGTTCAAGAGTAAGAAACAAGCTAGCAGTATATATTTTGAGGTCAGTCAATGAATAGATGGCATTTTAAGCTATGGACTGAATAGAAGTGTAGGTAGAAAATAGATGGTTATAGGTCTTGGCGATTAGAAGGAATCAATAATGGGGTGAGAGAAGGAATGGCCAGTGAGGTAGAACAATTAGGAGAATATGTTATCTTAGATACTAATCGAAGTAACTCTTGGGTTAAAAATTTCTATTTGAGATTATAAACTACTTGAAAATTACAGTCAGTGAAAATGTTTCATGTTAAAATTTGGGGGCCTGACCATAGTGAGAGCTACAGTATATCTCAGAGTGTGACTTAATTAGAGAAATATAAAGAATAAAAATAAATAAAATAAGTGTCTACCTCAGTAAGCTGAAAAAAGATAACAAAGTTCCCAAATAATGTAGGAGAAAATAACTGAGTTAATAAGATCCAGAAAAATATTTCCTATTAAAGGTACAATCAATCAGGATGTGTTAATAGTCTTGAAACTTAATGTAGTCACTAATATTTATTGAAAACTTATTAAGTGCTAGGCACTGTTTTAAACACCGTATGAATTATATCATATGACAAGGAATCATTAGAAGAAAATTCTTCAAATTTTCTAAGTAGATGGTCAGATCACATGTAAATACTGACATTGTTTCTTTTGTAATATTTTTACATGTTAAAAAATATTCGTATTAGATTGTCTTGGGCCTGCAGAACAATGTTTAAGACAAGAATGGACACTATCACATTTACTATTAAACATTGTTCTGCATTTAAGGAATTCAACTGAAAGATTATTTACTTAATAAAATTTGGTAAAAGGATGTGAATTTAAGATCAACATACAGAAATTTGTACAAGGTCTGTACATTGTCAATGCCGAATTGTGAAACAATAGAAAATAAAAATTGATTTATAACTGTTATGAAACTACCTAAATATAAACCTAAGAAGGCATGTACATGACCTTTATAAAGACACTTTAAACTTTACTAAGGGCATGAAACACACCGAATATAGGGAGAAAAAACCTACATTTATCAGTACTCAATGTTATAAATATGTGAATTTTCACCAAAATAGATCTATAAATTTGTTTTCAATCTAACCAATTAGTATAAAGTATTTTAATAGGATTTAGCAAACTTATTACAGATTCATGCATTAATGGAGAAGAGAATACATGAGAACAGACAAGAAAATTATTGTAAAGAAACAAAATAAAAGGCATATGCCCTAATAGTTATTAAAATAGAGTATAAAGTTTTAGTAAAGCTGTATAATATTAGCACATAATAAAAATTCAGATCAATTGATAAAACAGAGAAATTTGGAATAGACATTTCTATATATGTAAATTTAAGTTATGGAAAAACATTTCAAATCAAAAGAAAGTAGTAGCATATGCAATAAATAAGTTGAGATAATCAGACATATAGATGAGAAAAGAAATGAAAATAGGTAGTCTTTCACAATATACATATATGTTAATTATAAGTTGATGAATATCTGTATAGATGAATAAAAAATCAAAGTATAAAGTAATACTTTCATAATTCAGAGGAGGTCATCTTTATCAGATCTTTATCACACAGTCAAAATTAAAAGATAACACTATATAAAAAGTACATAAAAATTAAATGCCAATAAAAAGATGTGGAGATAATATTTGAAGCATATCTAACAAATACTCATGCCTGTAACACATAAAATTCCTATAAATTAATAAGAAATAGAAAACCAATCTATTAAGTTATTGAAACTTTATAGATTATATAAAAATAGCCAATAAGCATGAAAAATGTTCAATCACATGAATAGTCACCAAATAGTTTTAAATTAATGTAAAAATTAGATATTACTTGTTGGCCAGGTGGGGTGGCTCATGCCTATAATTCCAGCACTTTAGGAGGCCAAGGCAAGTGGATAACAAGGTCAGGAGTTCAAGACCAGCCTGGGCAACATAGTGAAACCCCGTCTCCACTAAAAATACAAAAAATTACCCGAGCGCGGTGGCGGGCACCTATAATCCCAGCTACTCAGGAGGCTGGGGCAGGAGAATCGCTTGAACTCAGCAGGAGGAGATTGCAGTGAGCCAAGATTGTGCCACTGCACTCCAGCCCTGGCAACTGTGTGAGACTCCATTTAAAAAAGAAAACAAATATTTGCCATCCATCAACTGGGGACAAAATTCAAACCTGATATATCAAATAATAGGCCATAATTATTTAATGATAATCAATAGAAGTACAAATTTTAAAATGAGTCCATTAAAATCAAGAGATCAAGAAAGTTTCTGTGCACTGATTTTTCTCACCTTTGGTAATGGGCTGCAAATAAGTAAGTGACATCTCAAAGACTGCCCAATGTAGTATACACTACCTGTGGTATTATAATGGAATAATGATTTACAACAGCAGAAGTATTACAACACAATAAATGTAAAATCCACTAAAAGAGAAAGCATTGTATAAAACAAGGTAAAATGATCAAACATTTATAACTTTAATAAGTATTGTGAGGCTAACTCTACCTATTAGCTAATAAAAGAAAAAGGCTCCTATAGTTCATAGACAAGAGTACTGTATTCGTAAAACATGGTGACTTAGAATGGTTGACAGTTCAACAATGGACAAATAAAAAATAATTAAAACAGTAGAAAGTAGAGCTTGCACATTAACAAATATTTCAATTCCTGGTAAGAAACGTTATGTATGTATTAGTTTGCTAGAGCTACAAAAATAAAATAACACAAACTAGGTGGCTTACACAACAGAAATTTATTTTCTCATAGTCGGAGGCTGGAAATCCAAGATCAAGCTGTTGGCTAGTTTTGTTTCTCCTGATACCTTTCCCCTGATCTTGCAGATGACTGCCTTCTTGCTGTACTCACGTGGCCTTTCCTCTATACATGCATGCCCCTGGTGTCTCTTCTTATATGTATACCAGTTGGTTAGCGGATATGAACATACAGTTAGATAGAACTAATAAGTTATAGTATCAGCAGTACAGTAGGAAAATTATAGTTAACAATAATTCATTGTATATTTCAAAATAGCTAGATGAGAAGAATTGCAGTGTTCCCAACACAAAGAAAAGATAAATGTTTCAGTTAATGGATAGCCCAATTGCCCTGATTTGATCATTACATATTGTATACAGGTATTAAAATATCACATGTACCCCATAAATATGCATAATTAATATATAGCAATTAAGGATTAAAAAGGTAAGTACACCATTCTATGGGATTAAGGCCCTGCTTTTGTTACCTAATTTATCCATAGTTACCTTTTTAAAGATCTTATTTCCAAATACATTCACATTGAGGGTTGGGGCTTTAACATATGAAATTTGGAGATACACAATTCAGCCCATAACAGAAGAACACTTTAAAATAATTTTTTTAAAAGTGTTTTTTTTCCCAAGATGGTGGATTGAAGTCCGTGTTAACATGCCTCTCTCACTTTGAAGGACATAATAGTGCGTAGAGCTTTACAGTGTCAACCCTTTTTCCATGAAGCAACACAGGAACTTAACTGGGAAGCTGACAGAATCCACAGGCCCTTTGAAAGAAGTGGTAGGCTACAGCCTACACCACGAGACAGGTAAAAAACTGTAAATCTCCAGAGTGTGAGAGGAGGAGAGACTGCCTCCAGGATACACATCCCCTCTGAGGAACCTGAAAATCAAGGCCACAGGGGAAGGCCTTAACCTTACCCAAAGTTAGAACTTATTTAGGAAGTAGGGAGAAATATGAAAGTAGAAGCAGCAGTGGGAAGCGCCTTGCAGGCAGTCCTCATCTTCAGCACAGACTAAGGGATGTCATTCCTTATTACATGCCTTGGGGAAGTCAGACAACTAACTCAGGCAGTGGTCACAGATTTAAAGAAGCTCCTAACTGAATTTCATGATATAACGTCAAATTGGGATGAAACCCCTTGGCCAGAACCCAGGGGGCAAGTGGGAAGTGCGCTGAAGCCACAAATGCAGGAGTCAGGCACCCAGCCTTGTGGGCAGATGGGGCGGGACAAAGTCTGAATGCTGCAGTAGTTATTTCTTCATGGAAAGCTTATGGCCTGGGGCAGACTTGCGTTCTGAGCACAGACTGCCCAGAACGTAGGTCAGTGCTGCTGGTGGTGCTCTGTAGGTGTGAAATCTGCCATGTCAATTGTGTGGGATCTGGGTGAAGTTTACTGCTGCCTGCTACTCCCTACTCCTTGTGTGAACTCTTCTGTGCAGCAGAGGCAGTTACACTCTCTCTGGAACACTACCTGATTGACCTGAGAACCTCCCCACTACATCCACAGGAGCGACAGCTTGCCCTGTACATGGAGAATCAGAGTAAAGACCTGCCTAACCCAGCCTCCACCTGGCTGTGCCCCTTTACCTGCCCTGATTGCTTAACACAAAGGACAAAATGTTTTTGGAGATTTATGGCTCCACTCATCACCTGAGAAACCAGAATAACACCCCTGGGCAGCATAGGGCAAGCTCAAATCCCACTGCTACTCCACAGCTAGTATTCTTTTGCAAAAGCAAACTCCTGGCTAGAGGCCAACTGACACAGACTATTAACACCGTCTCTAGGTAGAATAACACTGCTCCCAGAAAGGAGAAAACCAGTGAGTGACCGCAGCCATCGACGTTGCCTGCAACACCCTGCCTAACCAGGAGGTCCTGAGTCTGTCCACGTAATCAGTTCACTAATATTACAAAGAGCATTCAAGAAAACCAGAACACTAAGGTGATCTATAACCAAGAAATCTCACAGAGTCTATGTCACTCCTTTGCTGCCTCATCAGAGTTGGTGCAGGTACTCACCACTAGGAAGACTTGAGGAGAGGTCACATTACTGGATCCCTAGCAGACGTTCCGCAGACCAGCATGGAGTGTGGCAGCTCCACTGGATGGCGAGACCCAGAAGAGCAATAGTGATCACTGCAGTTTGGCTCTCAGGAATTCCTACATTTAGGGAAATGGGGAGAGCACCACATCAAGGGAACAACTCATGGAACAAAGAAATCTGACGGCAGACCTTAAGTCCCATATCTTTCTGCCGTTGGAAAGTTTCTATCAGCAGAGACACAATGGCAGTACTGGGCTCAGCAGGGAAGTGTGGAGCTCTACCCCAACAGTCAGGCAGATTTGGTACTTGTGAAGGTTCTTGGAGAAGGGTACTCATTTCTCCCCTAGTCCACCTCTGCAGACACACCTGGGGTTTCTCTCACAGGAGCTCAGTATGGGTGCGCCTATAGACAGCTTCCCTGGAATATTTCAGGGTGACTGCCTCCCCACAGGAGGAGCACCCCACAGGTTCAGGTTTGCATGAGGGACAGAGTCATAATTCTTCTCTACTTGGAACATCAACATTCCTACAAATGAAATAGATGTCTCAGGCCGGGCGTGGTGGCTCATGCCTGTAATCCCAACACTTTGGGAGGCCGAGGTGGGTGGATCGCAAGGTCACGAGTTCGAGACCAGCCTGGCCAACATGGTGAAAGCCCATCTCTACTGAAAATACAAAAATTAGCCAGATGTGGTGGCGGGCACCTGTAGTCCCAGCTACTCGGGAGGCTGAGGCAGGAGAATCACTTGAACCTGGGAGGTGGAGGTTGCAGTGAGCCAAGACTGCACCACTGCACTCCAGCCTGGGTGACAGAGTGAGACTCTGTCTCAAAATTAAAAAAAAAAAAAATAGATGTCTCTCTGATTTTAATAGCCAGAACATGGAGACAGGAGTGAGTCTGAGAGGTGGATAGGTTTCCTGCCCTGGCACAGGTGCTGAGGTAGCTCCCACCATTCCTCCTGATAAAACTTCACTGTGTCTAATTGAGAACTCTCCCAGCCACCTTAATCAAGGCTGGTACTTCTTACCTCCAGTATGTATTTCATTTACCCACTTTTTTTTGGCTATAACTGTTTCCTACCCAGGAATACCTCCCCTACTGGTCTGAAGCCTGAACAATTAACGTGGTAAATAAAATAGTGGAGGAAAATTAAATACATAAAAAAGTGCAGACCACTGGGGAATGAGATGTGCTTCAAGAGACCTCTGCCATTCCAACACCATAGGAGACAATGAACTTGCCCACACACTGAGTACCTTGCTATTACAACCAGCATCTGAGGAAGCCATCAGACAAAGACCAAGGAACTCATACAGAGTCTTCATCCATAAAAGCACCAGGAACCAAATTAGGCTATAGTAAACTATAAATATTAAGTAACATACTTAAAGGAAAAAATTAATTAAAAAAAGAAATACAGTCAAATAAAAAACAAATTCAAGATCAATTAAAACATATAGTCTACACAAATGACAAGGAGCCAGAAAAGAAATTCTGGTAATATGACAAAACAGGATTCCATAATGCCTCCAAAAGATTGTACCAGCCCTCCAGCAATGCACAAAAACTAATATGAAATATTTGAAATACTTGATAAAGAATTCAGAAGGTTGATTTCTAAGCTACTCAAGGAGATACCAGAGAAAGACGCAAATTAACATAAACATAAAGAAATATAATGAAATAATTCAGGATATGAATAAAAAACTTTCTAGAGAGATAGATAAAATAAAAGAAAACCCATTGGAATTTCTGAAAATGAAAGACATACTTGGGGAACTACAAAATGTAATGGGAAGTTTCAACAATAGATTAGAACAAGTAGAAGAAAGAATTTCAGAACTCAAAGGTAAGACTTTGGAATTAACACAGTCAGACAAATATAAATATGAAAGGATCAAATGAAATAAACAAAGTCTCCAAGATATATGGGATTATGTAAAATGGTCAAACCTAAGAATAATTGATGTTCTTGAGGGAGAACAGAAGTTTAAACATTTGGGAAACTTATTTGATGGAATCATTGAGGAAAACTTCCCTGGCCTTGATAGAGCTTTAGATATCCCAATACAAGAAGTTCAAAGAATTACTGGGAAATTCATTGCAAAAAGATCATCACCAAAGCTCATAGTCATTAGGCCTTCTAAACTCAACGTGAAGGAAAGAATTCTAAGAGTTGTATGAAAAAAGCATCAAGTAATTTATAGAGGAAAACCAACCAGACTAACAGCAGACTTCCCAGCAGAAGCCTGAATAAGGGAGGAGACCACCCCTCATATTGTCTTATGCCCAATTCCTGCCTCCAAAGAAAGAAGAAGTAAAAACTAAAAGGCAGAAATGAAATCCACAGGCAGACAGCCTGGTGCCACACCCTGCGCCTGGTAGTTAAAGATCTACCCCTGACCTAATTGCTTACGTTATCTATAGATTACAGACATTATATAGAAAAGCACTGTGAAAATCCCTGTCCTCTTCTGTTCTGTTCTAATTACTGGTTCACACAGCCCCCAGTCATGTACCCTCTGCTTGTTCAATGGATCATGACCCTTTCACGCGGACCCCCTTAGAGTTGTAAACCCTTAAAAGGGACAGGAATTGCTCACTTGGGGAGCTCAGTTGTTGGAGATGTGAGTCTTGCTGAATCTCCTGGCTGAATAAAGCCCTTCCTTCTTTAACTCAGTGTCTGAGGGGTTTTGTCTGTGGCTTGTCATGCTACATTTCTTGGTTCCCTGACCAGGAAGTGAGGTGATTAATGGATGTTCAAGGCAGCCCCTTGGGCGGCTTAGGTCTGCCCTGTGGAGCATCCCTGCGGGGGACTCCGGCCAGCTTGAGCGACACGGATCCTGAGAGTGCTCCTGGGTAGGCAATTGCCCCAGTGGAATGCCTCGCCAGAGCAGCACATAGTAGGCCCCCGTGGAGGATCAACACAGTGGCTGAACACCGGGAAGGAACTGGCACTTGGAGTCCGGACAACTGAAACTTGGTAAGACTAGTCTTTGGAACTTGCCCACTCCATTTGAGTGGAAGCATGGGCTGATCACCCATGGCATGCCTGTACCGGCACTTTGGTTTTTGTTTTTGACTTGACTTGGATTGCTTGATACTTTGGTTTTGGTTTTGACCTGGCTTGGATTTCTTGATACTCTGATTTTGGTTTTGATTCTGGTTTGGTGTAAACTGTAAAAATGTGTGTGTGCCCTTTTTACCCGTTCTTTGTTTTGTGGTGTGCGCATGGTGTGCGTGTGGTGTTTTGTCTCAAGGAAACAAGTTGGGCACAAAGTAAGCCTACCCCACTAGGAACTATGTTGAAAAATTTCAAAAAGGGTTTTAAGGGAGACTATGGAATCACTATGACACCAGGAAAACTTAGAACTTTGTGCGAGATAGACAGGCCAGCATTAGAGGTGTGTTGGCCATCAGAAGGAAACCTGGACAAGTCCCTTGTCTCAAAGGTATGGCACAGGGTAACCTGTAAGCCAGGGTACCCAGATCAGTTCCCATATATGGATTCTTGGTAACAGCTAGTTTTGGACCCCCCCACAGTGGTTAAGAGGACAGGCAGTAGCAGTACTAGTAGCAAAAAGACAGTTAGTTAAGGAAGATTCTCACTGCACCCACTGAGGGAAGTCAGCACCAAAACTCCTGTCCAACCCAACGCCAGAAGAATCATGGCAGGAATTGGTACCAGCAGTACCCCCTTCTTATCAACAGGAAGGGCTCCCCACTCCTGAGCCCACAGCACCTCCACCTCCACCAGATAACCACACCCCTAGACCACCCAGAATAGACAAAAAAGGAAGTGAAGTCATGCGGGAGAAACTCTTCCCTTGGCCCAAGACTGAAATCCAAATGCCCCTGAGAGAGCAGTGATATACTGGGGTAGATGAGGATGGACACACGGTGGAAAGGCGTGCCTTTGTGTATCAACTTTTCACCTCTGCTGACCTCCTCAATTGGAAAAATAATACTCCATCTTGCACTGAAAAGCCTCAGGCTTTAATTGACTTGCTCCGAACTATTATACAGACTCATAACCCTACTTGGGTTGATTGCCACCAGCTGTTCATGTATCTCTTTAATACAGATGAAAGGTGAAGGGTGCTCCAGGCAGCAACTAAGTGGCTAGAGGAGCACGTCCCAGCCGAGTACCAAAACCCCCAAGAATATATAAGAATTCAGCTGCCAGGAATGGACTCCACATGGGACCCGAATGAGGGACCAGACATGGAGAGGCTAAGATGGTTCCATGAGGCATTAATAGAAGGTCTAAAGAAAGGGGTTCAAAAGTCTACAAATGTAAATAAGGTATCTGAGGTTATCCAAGGAAAAGAGGAGAGTCCAGCACAATTATATGAAAGACTGTGTGAAGCTTACTTACAGGATCAAACTCCTTTTGATCCTGATAGCCCTGAAAATCAGGGCATAATTAAAATGGCCTTAGTCAAAGCATGGAAGGTATCAGGAGAAAATTGCAGAAATAGGCTGGGTTTGCTGGTATGAGTACTTCACAGTTACTGGAAATAGCCAATCAAGTGTTTGTGATTAGAGATGCAATATGCCACAGAGAAAGCAGTAAGGAAGGCAAATGCCAGGCTAGGTGAAACACCGACTTACTGGCCATGGCCATTAAGGGAATTCCCCTGAAAGGAGAGGGAAAGGGGGGTTCCGGGAAGCATACCCAATCTAATCACCCATGCTTGCAAAGTAACCAATATGCCTATTGTAAGGAAACAGGACATTAGAAAGATAAGTGTCCTCAACTGAAGGAAAAGCAAGGTGATTCAGAACAAAAGACCTCAGATACAGACGAGGGAGTTTTGTTCAATCTGGCTGAAGGGCTATTGGACTGAAGCAGACTGGGCTCAAGTGCCCCCAAGGAGCCCAGGGCCAGGATTACAACTGGGGGCAAGGACACTAAGTTTTTGGTCGATACTGGTGCTGAACATTCAGTAGTGACCATTCCGGTCACCCCCTTATCCAAGAAAACCATTGATATAATCAGAGCAACAGGAGTTTCCACTAAGCAGGTTTTCTGTCTACCATGGACCTGCTTGGTGGAGGGACATGAGATAGTTCACCAGTTCTTGTACATGCCTGACTGTCCCTTGCCCTTACTGGGAAGAGCCTTGCTTAGCAAACTGAGAACCACCATCTCCTTCACAAAACAGGGCTCTTTACAGCTAAAGTTACTGGGAACAGGAGTTATCATGGCCCTTACGCTCCCCCAGGAAGAAGAATGGAGACTTTTTCTAACCGAGCCAGACCAAGAGATAAAATCATCTCTAACTAAGCGATGGCCCTGAGTATGGGCAGAGGATAATCCTCTGGGACTGGCAGTCAACCAAGCCCCTGTACTCATAGAAGTTAAGCCTGGGGCCCAACCAATTAGACAAAAGCAGTATCCAGTTCCCAAAGAAGCTCTAGAAGGAATCCAGGTTCATCTCAGGCGCTTGAAAGCCTATGGAATTATACTTCCTTGCCAGTCTCCATGGAACGCCACACTCCTGCCTGTCCCTAAGCCAGGGACCAAGGACTACCGGCCAGTACGGGACTTGCGCTTGGTCAACCAAGCTACAGTGACTCTGCACCCAACAGTTCCTAACCCTTACATATTGTTAGGGTTGAGGACAGTTGGTTTACCTGTCTGGACTTAAAAGATGCCTTCTTTAGCATCAGACTAGCTCCTGAGAGCCAGAACCTGTTTGCCTTTCAGTGGAAAGACCCAGAGTCAGGTGTCACCACTCAGTACACTTAGACCTGGCTTCCCCAAGGGTTCAAGACCCCCCTACTATCTTCAGGGAGGCCCTGGTTCGAGACCTGCAAAAGTTTCCTGCTAAAGACCTAGGCTGTGTCTTGCTCCTGTACGTGGATGACCTTCTGCTGGGACACTCCACGGCAGTCGGGTGCACAAAAGGGACAGATGCCCTGCTTCAGCACCTAGAGGACTGTGGGTATAAGGTGTCCAAGAAGAAAGCTCAGATCTGCAGACAGCAGGTATGCTACCTGGGATTCACTATTTGGAAAGGGGAGCGCAGCCTGGGGTCAGAAAGAAAGCAGGTCATCTGCAGCCTACCAGAACCTAGAGCCAGAAGGCAAGTAAGTGAATTCCTAGGAGCTGTGGGATTTTGCAGATTATGGATTCCAAACTTTGCAGTACTAGCCAAACCCTTGTTACAAAGGGGGGGCGACAGGAGCTTTTTGAATGGGGGCCTCTTTTGTAAGTTAAAGGAAAAACTTATGTCGGCCCCAGCCCTAGGACTACCAGATTTGACAAAGCCCTTTACACTCTATGTGTCAGAAAGAGAAAAAATGGCAGTTGGAGTTTTAACCCAGATCGTGGGGCCCTGGCCAAGGCCAGTGGCCTATCTCTCAAAACAACTAGATGGGGTTTCTAAAGGCTGGCCACCATGTCTAAGAGCCCTGGCAGCAACAGCCCTGTTAGCACAAGAAGCAGATAAACTAACCCTTGGGCAAAACCTGAATATAAAGGCCCCCCATGCTGTGGTAACTTTGATGAATACCAACGGACATCATTGGCTAACAAATGCTAGATTAACCAAGTACCAAAGCTTGCTATGTGAAAATCCCCGCATAACTATTGAAGTCTGTAACACCCTAAATCCCGCCACCCTGCTCCCAGTATCAGAGAGCCTGGTTGAGCATAACTTTGTAGAGGTTGGACTCAGTCTATTCTAGCAGACTTGACCTTCGGGACCAGCCGTGGGCATCAGTAGACTGGGTGTTATACGTGGATGAGAGCAGCTTCATCAACCCACAAGGAGAAAGATATGCAGGATATGTGGTGGTAACTTTGGATGCTGTCATTGAAGCCAAACCATTGCCACAGGGCACTTCAGCCCAGAAGGCTGAGCTCATTGCTTTAACTCGGGCTCTAGAACTCAGTGAAGCTAAGATTTTAAACATCTACACTGACTCTCGATATGCCTTTCTAACCCTCCAAGTGCGTGGAGCATTATATGAGGAAAAGGGTCTGTTAAACTCTGGGGGAAAGGACATAAAATATCAACAAGAAATTCTACAATTATTAGAGGCAGTGTGGAAACCTCAGAAGGTGGCAGTCATGCACTGCAGGGGACACCAGCGAGCCTCCACCTCAGTGGTCTTAGGAAACTCTCGAGCTGATTCAGAAGCTCAAAAATCAGCATCTACCCCTTACCAGGCAATGGTAACAGCCCCCTTACTCCCTCAAACACCTGACCTAGTACCTACCTATTCTAAGGAAGAAAAAGACTTCTTCCAAGCAGAAGGGGGGCAAGTAATAAAAGGAGGATGGATCAGACTGCCAAATGGTAGGGTAGCTGTGCCGCAGTTGCTGGGAGCCACAGTCATATTGACCATGCATGAAACCACTCATCTAGGTCAAGAGTCACTTGAAAAATTGTTAGGCCAGTACTTCTATGTCTCACATTTGCCAGCTCTTGCCAAAGCAGTAGCACAATGGTGCGTTACTTGCCGACAGCACCATGTGAGGCAAGGCCCCACTATTCCACCCAGCATACAACCTTATGGAGCGGCTCCTTTTGAGGATCTTCAGGTGGATTTCACAGAAATGCTGAAATGTGGAGGTAACAAGTATTTTCTGGTTATTGTGTGTACTTACTCTGGGTGGGTGGAGGCTTATCCAACACAAACAGAAAAGGTCTACGAGGTAACCTGTGTGCTTCTCTGAGATCTTATTCCTAGGTTTGGATTGGCTTTACGAATGGACTCAGATAACAGGCCAGCATTTGTGGCTGACTTGGTACAGAAGACAGCAAAGGCATTAGGAATCACTTGGAAGCTACATGCCGCCTACCGACCTCAGAGTTCTGGAAAGGTGGAGCGAATGAATCAGACTATCAAAAATAGTTTAGGGAAAGTATGTCAGGAAACAGTATTAAAGTGGATACAGGACCTTCCTATGGTATTGTTTAAAATTAGATGCACTCCTTCTAAGAAAACAGGATACTCCCCTTATGAAATACTGTATCATAGGCCTCCTCCTATACTACGGGAACTTCCAGGCACACCCTGAGAATTAGGTGAAATTGAATTACGGTGACAGCTACAGGTTTTAGGAAAAATTACACAAACAATCTCAACTTAGGTAAATGAGAGGTGTACCACCAGCTTATTCTCCCCAGTTCACCCTTTCTCTCCAGGTGATCGCATGTGGATCAAGGACTGGAACGTAGCCCCTTTGCGGCCACAGTGGAAAGGACCTCAGACCATCATCCTGACAACCCCCATGGCTGTAAAGGTAGAAGGAGTCCAGGCCTGGATCCACCTCAGCCGTGTGAAACCTGTAGTCACTGAAACCTGGGAGGTACAACCGAGCCTGGACAACCCTTGCAAAGTGACTCCGAGGAGGACGACAAGCCCTGCTCCAGTCACACCCGGAAGCTGACTGGTCTACACATGGCCAAAGCATGTGAAGAATCATCATGAGACTCATTTTCCTTATAATTTGGACTTGTATAGTAAACACTTCCACTGATTTTCTGCATGGAGGACTGCTCTCAGTGTATACACCAGGTTACCAAGGTAGGGCAAGAAGTTAGAACAATCTTTCTGTTCTATAGTTACTATGAATGCCTAGGAACTTTAAAAGGAACATGTTTATATAATGACACTCAGCACAAAGTATGTAGCCGAGGAAACGACTGACCAGATGTATGTTATGACCCCTCTGAGCCTCCCATGTCCACAGTTTTTCAAAGAAGATTAAGGACTGAAGACTGGTGGGGACTCATAAATGATACAAGTAAAGTATTAGCCAGAGCAGAAGAAAAAGGGGTGCCCAAAAGCATAATCTTGAAATTTGATGCCTGTGCTGTCATTAATACAGGGATGTGGCTCTTTTAGTTGGGAAAAAGGCTATATGACCAAAAATAAGTACATTTGTCATGAATTAGGACTGTGTAGAAATGAATGTGGATACTGGTCTTGTGTCATTTGGGCTACTTGGATAAAAAAAAAAAACAATGAAAAGGATTCAGCCTACCTTCAGAAAGGGGAAAAAAAAAAAGCCTTTCCTGTAATAACGGACGATGTAACCCCTTAGAGCTAGTAATAACCAATCCCCTTGATCCTCACTGGGAAAAAGGGGAGCATGTGACCTAGAAATCGACAGGGCCAGACTGGATCCTCCAGTAAATATCTTGGTTCGAGGAGAAGTTTACAAACACTCTCCTGAGCCAGTGTTTCAAACTTTCTATGATGAACTAAATGTGCCAGTACCAGAAATTCCAGGAAAAACAAGAAATTCGCTTTTGCAATTAGCTGAGCATGTAGCCCAGTCTCTCAATGTCACTTCATGTTATGTATGTGGAGGAGCTGTAATGGGAGATCAATGGCCATGGGAAGCCCAAGAATTAGTATCTACAGATCCAGTTCCTGATGAATTCTCAGCTCAAAAGAATCACCCCGATAATTTCTGGGTCATAAAAGCCTCAATTATTAGACAATATTGCATAGCCAGAGGAGGAAAAGAATTCACTCACCCCGTAGGATGACTTAGTTGTCTGGGACAGAAGCTGTATAATGGTATCACAAAAACAGTCACTTGGTGGAGTTCAAATCACACAGAGAGAAATCCATTTAGTAAATTCCCAAAGTTGCAAACCGTGTGGACCCACCCAGAGTCCCACCAGGACTGGACAGCCCCCACTGTATTATGCTGGATATGTGGGCCTAGAGCTTATGCCAAATTACCTGACCAGTTGGCAGGTAGTTGTTGGCACTATTAAACCATCTTTCTTCCTATTGCCCATAAAAACAGGCAAACTCCTGGGCTTCCCTGTCTATGCTTCCCACAAAAAGAGAAGCATAGCTATAGGAAATTGGAAAGATGATGAATGGTCCTCTGAGAGAATCATACAATATTATGGGACTGCTACTTGGGCATAAGATGGCTCGTGGGGATACCGGATCCCCATTTACATGATCAACTGAATCATACGGTTACAAGCTGTCTTAGAAATAATCACTAATAAAACCAGCAGAGCCTTGACTATTCTGGCCTGGCAAGAATCTCAGATGAGAAATGCTATCTATGAAAAGAGATTGGCTCTCAACTACTTGCTAGCAGCTGAAGGAGGGGTCTGTAGGAAATTTAACCTTACTAATTGCTGTCTACACATAGATGATCAAGGGCAAGTAGTTGAAGACATAGTTAGAGATATGACAAAATTGGCACATGTGCCCGTGCAAGTGTGGCATGGATTTGATCCTGGGGCCATGTTTGGAAAATGGTTCCCTGTGCTAGGAGGATTTAAAACTCTTACTATAGGAGTTATAATAGTAATAGGAAGCTGCTTACTGCTCCCTTGTTTGCTACCTGTACTTCAAGTGATAAAAAGCTTCATCGCTACCTTAGTTCACCAAAATGCTTCAGCACAAGTGTACTATATGAATCACTATCGATCTGTCTTGCAAGAAGACATGGGTCGTGAAAATGAAAGAGAGAACTCCCACTATTGAGTGAGATTCTCAAAGCGAGGGAATAGGGACGAGACTACCCCTCATTGTCTTATGCCCAATTTCTGCCTCCAAAGAAAGAAGGAATAAAAACTAAAAGGCAAAAATTAAATCCATGAGCAGACAGCCTGGCACCGCACCTTGGGCCTGGTAGTTAAAGATCGACCCCGACCAAATCGCTTATGTTATCTATAGATTATAGACATTGCATAGAAAAGCACTGTGAAAATCCCTGTTCTGTTCTGTTCTGTTCTGTTCTAATTACTGGTGCATGCAGCCCCCAGTCATGTACCCCCTGCTTGCTCAGTCGATCACGACCCTCTCATGTCGACCCCCTTAGAGATGTGACCCCTTAAAAGGGACAGGAATTGCTCACTTGGGGAGCTTCGTTGTTGGAGATGTGAGTCTTGCAGAAGCTCCCGGCTGAATAAAGCCCTTCCTTCTTTAACTTGGTGTCTGAGGGGTTTTGTCTGCAGCTTGTCCTGCTACATTACAAGATAGAAGAGATTGGAGCCCTATCTTTAGCCTCCTTAAACAGAATAATTGTCAACCAGGAATTTTGTATTCAGCACAACTAGGTTTTATAAATGAAGGGGAAATAAAACCATTTTAAGACAAGCACATGCTGAAGGAATTTGCCACTACCAAGCTAGCACTACAAGGAAAGCTAAAAGGAGTTCAAAATTTTAAAACAAAAGTTTCATATGCACCACAATAGAACCTGTTGAAAGCATAAAAATCTCAGGGCCTATAAAACAATAGCACAGAAACTGTTGAAAAAAAATCTAGGGAACAACCAATATGATGAATAGAACAATACCTCACATCACAATATTAATGTTGATTTCCAATGGCTTAAATACTCCACTTCAAAGACACAGATGGCAGAATGGATAAAACATCATAAAGCTAATGTCTGCTGTCTTTAAGAGACTCACTGAACACTTAAGGATTCATATAAATTCATAGTAAAGTTGTGGACAAAAGATATTCCAAGCAAATAGAAATCAAAAGACAGCATAAATAGCTATTCTTATATGAGAAAAACACACTTTAAAGCAACAACAGTAAAGAAAAAGGCAAAGGAAGTCATTATATAATGAGGTATTTAGTGAGAAAAGAATCAATCCAAATAAAAATTACAATCCTAAGTTTATATACACCTAACACTGAAGCTCTCAGATTAATGAAACAGTTACTACTACACCTAAGACACGAGATAGAGAGAAAGACAATAACAGTGTGGGACTTCAATACTCCAGTGACAGCATTAGACAGATTATTGAGACAGAATATCAACAAAGAAAAAATGGACTTAAACTATACTTTAGAAAAGATAGACTTAACAGATATTTACAGAACTTTCTATCCAACAACTGCAGAATACATATTCTTCTCATCAGCACATAGTACATTCTTCAGGATAGACCATCTAATAGGTCACAAGACAAGTGTCAATAAATGTAAGAAAATCAAAGTTATATCAAGTATCTTCTCAGACCACAGTGGAATAAAACTAGAAATCAAGTCCAAAAGGAACCCTCAAAACTATAAAAATGCATGAAAATAAAATAATCTATTCCTGAATGATTTTGTAGTTCACAATGAAATCAAAATAGAAATTAAAAATTATTTGGTATAAATTACAATAGTGACAGAAGTTATCCTCTGGGATACAGCAGAAGCAGTGCTAAGAGGAAAGTTCATAGTGTTTACTGCCTACATCAAAAAGTCTGAAACAGCACAAATTGACAACTTAATGTCACATCTTGAGGAACTAGAGAAACAGGAACAAACTAAACACAAAGCCAACAGAAGAAAAGAAATAACAAAGATCAGAGGAGAACTAAATGAAAATGAACCAAAAGTACAAAAATAAATGCAACAAAAAGCTGGCTCTTGAAAAAATAAACAGAATTGACAGACCTTTAGCAAGATTAACCAAGAAAAGAAAAGAGAAGATGCAAATAAGCTCAATTAGAAATGAAACTGGAGACAATACAACCAATACCACAGAAACAAAAGAGATATTTCAAGTCTACTAAGAACACCTCTATACATACACAAACGAAAATTTGGAGAAAATGAATAAATTCCTAGAAATGTATAGCACTCCTAGATGAAATCAGGAAGAAATATAAATACTGAAAAGACTAATACCCAGCAGTGAGATTGAATCATTAATTTTAAAATTACCAACAAATGAAGGCACAGGAAGAGATAGATTCACAGTTGAATTCTATCAGAAATTTCAAGAATTTCTACTGATCTTATTGAAACATATTGAGAAAGAGGAAATCTTCCTTAAATCATTCTGTGAATCCAGTATCACCCTAAAACTCAAACAAGGAATGAACATAAAAAAATGAAAATGACAAACCAATGCCTCTAATTAACATAGATGCAAGAATCCTCAACAAAACACTAGCTAACCAAATCTAGGAGCACATCAAAAAGATAATACATCCTGATCAAGTGGGTTTCATCTCAGGGATGCAAGGATTGTTTAATATACACAAGTCAATAAATGTGACATATTACATAAACAGAATTAAAAACAAAAACCATATGATCATTTCAATAGATACAGAAAAGGCATTTGATTAAATCCAGCATCCCTTTATAATAAAAACCCTCAATAAACTAGGCACAGAATAGACTTACCTCAAAACAATAAAAGCCATATATGACAGTCATATAGCCACCATCACACTGAATGGGAAAAAGTTGAAACCATTCCCCTTGAGAACTGAAACAAAACAAGGATGCCCACTTTCACCACTTCTATTCAGCTAGTACTAGAAGTCCTAGACAGCAATTGGGCTAAAGAAATAAAGGGCATCCAAATTGGAACAGAGAAAGTCAAACTAGTGCTGTTTGCTAATAATATGACTATACCTAGAAAACCCTACAGGTTCATCCAAAAGACTTCTAGATCTGGTAAAGAAATTCAGTGAAGTCTTGGGTTACAAAATTTCAGTACATAAATCTGTAGCACTGCTATACACTAACAATCAAGGTGAAAATAAAATTAACTCAATCTCTTGTATAATAGCCGCAAGAAAAACAAAATATCTAGGAATATACTTAACCAAGGAGGTGAAATTTCACTACAAAGATAACTACAAAACACTGCTAAAAGAAAACATAGGTGACACGAACAAATGGAAACACAGCCCAAGCTCATGGATGGGAAGAATCAATATTGTGAAAGTGACCATACTTCCCAAAAGCAATCTATAGATTCAATGCATTTTTTTTTTCAAAATACCAGCATTTTCTTTTTCGTGGAACTAGAGAAAACAATCCTAAAATTCATATGAAACCAAAAAAAGAGCCCGATTACCCAAAGAAATACTCAGTATAAAGAACAAAGCTGGAGGCATCACATTACTAGACTTAATATTACACAAGTTTATAGTTACCAATACAGCATGGTACTGAGAGGAGCTGGCTAGCTTGCCTTATGCAGACATCTAAGGAAAGGTCCCTAGGGAGCCCCCTATCCATGGGTCAGTGCTTTATCCCCATTCAACATAAAAAGAAGCCTGGGAAAAAAAAAAAAAATCAAGCTGCGGGCACTGATAAGGGAACGAGCACAGGGGGTTGTGCCTGGAGACATGGCTGCAGCTGCTCAGATAGGAGGACCTGCAGCCCATTCAGACAAAAATTTACACAACCTCCGGCTCACTCAGATGAGGGAACAACGTCTGACATAGAAATGTTTTTGTCCTTTGTATAATTAGCGAGCTCCCAGGAAAACGTTTTTTCTCCTTTTGTGAACATGAACACAGTGGGCTCTGGTCGATTCCGGTGGGCACTTTCCTTTTGTTTTTAGATCGTGAGCCCAGGCTCCATGAATCATCACTTCAGCCTGTGATTGGTCCCAAACCAAGGTCCAGGGCTAAGCTTTCAGATTGGTCCCAGGCTAAGGCCCTGGGGCAAGCTGAGTCACGTGTTCTCCAAGATAGCCCACAGACTAAGCACATTCCTTTCCCTTCCCAGTCCATAAAAACCCTGGACTCCAGCTTCATAGGGAGCAACCCATTTGGACCCCCTCTCCACTGGTGGAGACCTTTCTTCTTTTGCTTTTCAAATTTTCACTCCAGCCTCACCCTTGTGTCCATGCTCCTTAATCTTATTGGATGTAGGAAAAAGAAATATGGGTATTATCTCAGATAATGAGAGACTGCTATATATTGGTGCACTGGCAAGACTACAACAGTGCTGGTATAAAGAATAGGCACTTAAACCAAGGGAACACAATGGAGAACGCAGAAATAAAACCAAATACCTACAGACAACTGATCTTTGGCAAAGCATTCAAAAACATAAATTAGGGAAAAGGTACTCTGTTCAATAAATGGTACTGGAAAGACTGATAATCCACATGTGGAAAAATGATACTGGATCGATCTCCCATCGATCACCTTTTACAAAAATCAACTCAAGATGAATCAAAGATTTAAATCTGAAACCATAAAAATTCTAGAAGGTGTTGAGAAAACTCTTCTGAACATGGGCTTCATCAAAGAATCCATGAATAAGACTCCAAAAGCAAATGCAG
This sequence comes from Papio anubis, assembly GCF_008728515.1. Taxonomy (NCBI): domain Eukaryota; kingdom Metazoa; phylum Chordata; class Mammalia; order Primates; family Cercopithecidae; genus Papio; species Papio anubis. Next base: position 42,532 of record NW_022165141.1, read on the forward strand.
GAACAAAAAATAAACAAATGGAACCTAATTAAACTAAGAAGCTTCTGCACAGCAAAAGGAATAATCAACATATTATACAGACAACCCACAGAATGGGAGACAATATTTGCAAACTATGCAACTAACGAAAGACTAATATCCAGTATCAACAAGGAACTCAAACATATTAGCAAGAAAAAAAAAAAAACAAATAATTACATCAAAAAGTGAGCAAATGACGTCAATAGACATTTCTCCAAAGAAAATATTCAAACAGACAAAATTATTTGAAAAAAATGCTTAACAGTACATCAGGGAAATGTAAATTAAAACCATGGGGTACCACCTTACTCCAGCAAGAATGGCCATAATTAAAAAGTCAAAAAGCAATAGATGTTGGCATGAATGTGGCGTAAAGGGAACACTTTTACGCTGCTGGTAGGAATGTAAATTAATACAACCTCTATGAAAAATAGTATGGAAATTATTTAAACACCTAAAAGTAGATCTATTGTTTGATCCAGTAATCTCACTACTGGGTGTCTACCCAAACAGAAAGAAGTAATTTTATAAAAAAGACACAAGCATACACCTGTTTATAGCAGCACAATTCACAATTGCAAAGAAATGAATAGATAAATACAATGTGATATATACACACCATGGAACACTACTCAGTCTAAAAAGAAATGAAATAGGCTGGGTGTGGTGGCTCATGCCTGTAATCCAAGCACTTTAGAAGGCCAAGGCAGGTGGATCACTTGAGGTCAGGAGTTTGAGACCACCCTGGCCAACACAGTGAAACCTCATCGTTAATAAAAATACAAAAACAAACAAACAACAACAACAACAAAAAACCTAGCCAAGAGTGGTGGTATGCACCTGTAATCCCAGCTACTCAGGACGATGAGGCAGGAGAATCACTTGAACCCGGGAGACGGAGGTCGCAGTGAGCACCACTACACTTCAACTTGGGTGGCAGAGCGAGACTCAGTCTCAAAACAAAACAAAAAAAGGAATGAAATAATGTCTTTTGCAGCAACTTGGACAGAGCTGGAAGTCATTATTCTAAGTAAGGTAACTCAGTAATGTTCTCATAAGTGGGAGCTAAGCTATGAGGACAGAAAGAGAGGTGTAATGGACAGTTGCAGGGACTGGGCAGGGGAATGGGGTAGGAGATGAAGGATGAAGGACTACATATTGCATACGGTGTACACTGCTCGGATGACAAGTGCACTAAAATCACAGAATTCAACACTATATAATTCATTCGTGTAACTAAAACCACTTATACCCTGAAAGTGATTGAAATAAAAAATACAATAAAATGAATAAGAAAAAACAAAATCCGTGGTGAAGATCTATGAAGAATTTAATGCAGAAAATAGCAGCATCAAAAATTGATAAAATAAAAACTACACAAAATAGGAGAAATATACAGAAACATAATAATATTAGACTTTAACTCACAGTTCTTGGCAAATTTAAATGTCAAAAAATAAGGACATGCAGATCTAAGTAACAATAAATTGAATACATTTAAATAGGTTTAAAATGAGCTTTCTATGTTGAAAATTGAGGATACACCTGACATTTTAACATCCATAGAATATGAGCAAGAATAGGGTTAATGTCCCACAAATAAAATATCAAAAATTGCAACAAGTACAAGTAGCACAGACAACATTGTCTAAACAATATGTAATGAAGCTCGAACTACATAAAATAGAAGACAGAAAACTTCAGTCATCTGGATATGAAATAAACCCTTCTTAAAACATTTGTATGCAAAGAGAAATAAAATGCAAAAAAATCTACAAAATGTCAGCGAAAAATGTATGGCATTGAATGTCTGAGAAGACATGCATATGAAAGCATTTGGGCTTGGGATCATTGAAGGTGGTATTTATCAGCTTTATTTATTTGTTTGTTTTTTTGACACTGAGTCTTGCACTGTCTCCCAGTCTGGAGTTCAGTGGCGTGATCTTGGCTCACTGCAACCTCCGCCTCTCAGGTTCAAGCAATTCTCCTGCCTCAGCCTCCCGAGTAGCTGGGGTTACAGGCATGCAGCACCACGCCCAGGTAAGTTTTGTGTTTTTAGTAGAGATGGGGTTTCACCATGTTGGCCAGGATGGTCTTGATCTCTTGATCTCGTGATCCGCTTGCCTCGGCCTCCCAAAGTGCTGGGATTACAGGCGTGAGCCACGGCACCTGGCCTGTATCAGTTGTTTTTTTTGTTTTGTTTTGTTTTGTTTTGTGGTGACAAAATAACCTGGAATCTTCTTTACATCAAGAATTATCTATGGTTTCAGGCCGTGCCCTGTGTAGGATGCCATGTGTCTTCTCATTCCAGGTCATAGTTAAGGGTGGAAACCCTATATGGAATATATCCATTTATTTGGCAGAGAGGTCGAAAAAGCTTTTGAAATCATGATTTCTCTAAAATTTTCCGGTTAGATGTGCCATGTATCATCTCTTCTTACATCTCATTAGCCAAAAAAAATGTCATTTGATCAATCTTGAAGGAGGCAATGACGTGGGAACAAGTACTTTTCCATTGGATGTTACAAACACTGCAGATGGAGATATGAAATCTTCTTGGCACATAAGGCATGAGGGACTGAATGAATACTTTTAGAAACATAGTATTTATATATAGTTTTTCTGTTTATTCTATGGTTCTTAGTATATATGCATTTTCTAATTTCTCACAAATAATCTTTGGTAATTTACATATATTCTGGAAAGTCACCCATTTTATCTAAAATATAAAGGCATCCCCAGTCTCACAATTTTAAATCTCTTTTGAATATGTAGGTACATTCCCTTTCTCATCCTAATGTTTTATATTTACATGTGTTTACTTCTTTCCTTGACTAGAATTGCTAGATTTTGTTTTTCTAATTGTACTAGTCCGTTCTGAAAACTATTTTTAAAGTTTTATTTACCAGTTCTACCAATTTAATTCTAAGTCATAAATTTGTGCTTTTATACTTATTCATTCCTTTTCCAATTTTATTTTGCTTGATGTTGCTTTCTGTAACAATTTAAATTCTTATTTAATTAATTTTCAATCTTTATCATTTAATATTAAAATAACTTGTAACCGATAATTTCCTAAAAATATAGCTTTACCCACATCTCATAGTTTTCTAATTGTTTTCAATTTAAAACTGTTTGCTTTAATTTTTCTTTGACCCTAAAGTTATATAATGGTGTTGTTATTTTAATGTACTTAATTTTTAGTTTCAAGTTTTTTGCTTCATATTGTTACCATCTTGTTAATTTTATAATGGTCAAAACCTGTGGCCTATACATATTTATTATTTATATGTTACTATGTTAATACTATGCTATTACAAATAAATATATATTATTTAATTCATTTATGCTTTTTGAGTGTGACCCAACACGCTATAAGTTTTTGTGACCATTGACAGGCAAAAAAATAAAAGAATGAGCACCCTGCTTATAGATATCTTTGTTTAAATCTGTAAAATATACATATTTAATGTACCCTAAAATGTAGACTACCCTGTATGTTCTAATTAAAGAATTCCATTTTTTCCAAATTTCTGTGGAACACACATATTCCAAAAATACATTTTAAAATGTAAAAATTTGACAGACCATATTCTCAGAACGCTATATAATAAAAAAAAAGGAGACACAAATTAAAATACCTTTTTTATATTTAAGGATCTTAATTATATTATTGCAATTGTGTGCATTTTCATTTTTCATCTAGTTCTAGCTCAGTTCTGAGAAGTTCCCTGGTATAATTTTGGCATTGTCAAAAAACCTTATTTTGAAAAGTTTTTGGTTTCTGTTCTTCAATAAAATATTATTTGATGTGTAGACATCTATAACTGTACATTATCTTGAGTTAGAGCATCTATTATTGTGATAAAATGTCTCTCTGAATTCCATATGATATTTTTGGCCTTAAAAGCTACTTTTTTCTTAAATTTCCATAAGTGACTTCTTATTAGCACTGAAAGCTCCTTTTTTCTAAATTTTCATCTAGCTGTCTTCTTATCAGCATTTGCTTGTTATACTGTTTGCATCATTTCATTTTAAATTGTAGTTGTCTTTTTTTCAAATAGCTGCATTTTTGCTTTGATACCCATTCACAGAACTTTTGGTTACTTTAGTTATTTAAAAGACATTCACATGTATTATCCAAATTTGAAGTTTTGTTCTATTGTTATATTTTGAGTCTATAATTATTTTCTAAGTTACATATTTTCTAGAAAGTCATCTATTTTATTGATATTTTCAAATTTCTTAGCATAATATTTTACATGGCATTATTTTATATATTTATAATGTTACCTCTGTCCATGATTATATTCTCCTTTTCATCCAGTATAGTGTGGCTATTTTTACTTCTTGCGACTTGTCATAGTTTTTTTCTATTTTATTAATATTTGAAAATTTAGCTTTTGCATTAATCAAGTATACTGGGTTATTTTTTGTTTCATATTGGTTTTTAATCTATGTTTGTTGATGCTTTATATTTTTCTTAGGTTAATTGTGCTGTTATTGATTTGAATGCATAATCCATTTACTCTATTGTCACAAAAATTCTTACTGATTTTCCTTGATTGAAAGATTTATTAAATTTTATGTTTTAATTTGTACCCTACAAAATATCAGGTCTATGCCAATTTACTTACTTTCTCAAGTCTCAGTTTCTTCATCAGTAAAATGTGTAACTTCCTTGAGGTCATTACTGCATAAATCATCTGTATTTGTTTTCATTTTATTTTAACATCGTAATTCCTTAGTAGGAGCTCTTTTAAGTTGTTTTGTTGTTTTTATTTACATACCTCTTTACCTGCTAACAATGAGATTCTTAGATATGTATTGTCATTTTAACAGGGCACCCAACCCCCCGAGTTTAAAAATAACATCTGAATCGAGTCACTATTATTGACTGAAGATTACTATGTCACTCTGAATTGGGGATGAGGATAGAAAAAAATGAAGTTTGAATTACTGGTTTCAATGCTGATAGTTTATCCTCTTTATTTTTATAATTTAATAAGTTTTCTAGGCTATGCCTACATGTGGGTTTCTTTTTATGGCTCTTGCATGGAATGTAATTAGAATGTTCTTTTTAAAGCAATATTTTCCTTTCAGTTAAAATAAAATATGAACAGAACCTGGGTTAAATTTTAAACAGATAAACTACACTAATAACAATTCTAAAAAGCAGAAATATGCTAAATTGGTACTAATACAATGTTGAGCAGAATTTAAGATTCTTTTCTTTCTCTTTTTCTTAGACAATTATATTTTTGCAGATGGAATTATTTTAAATTCACCTCATAGGAGTATGCTTTTGATTCTCCACACTCCATAAATATCACTAATAATATTCTAATTTGTATTTTTCTTACTTGAAGTAATCTTGTTACCAATAGTTTTTCTGTCTCCTTCCTTTTTTTCCCATTACACATAGGCCATGCTGCTACTAGATTCAAGTTCCTAAAACACAACTGTCATTACATCACACCTTTGCTTAACACACACACACACACACACACACACATACACACACACACTACTACTGCCTCCTAGCCTCCTGTTACCAACCAATTTTGGTAAAAGTTTCTTTTCCTGGTTTTAACATCCTTCTACAATACAAAGTCAAATTATAGTTTTAGATTTTAGTCTTATTTTCTTACATAAACCCTATTAATATCCAAATGATCCAAATGCCCCTTCTGCTTTCTTAATTTTCTTTATTTACTTTGTATGTTATCACCATCATGCCTTTTTTGTTCATTTTTGCTAATCTTGCCTGGTACTCTTTCTGTAGTTTTGTAATTTCTAGCTTTCAAAATCCTACCTATCCTTCAAGTTCCGATTGAAATATTATTTTTATGTAAATTCTTTCTTTATCTCCCAATTATATGTGATCTTTTCCTTCTTCTTTGAGAGCTTATGCTGTTCTTCGTAGGGTATTTTAGGGGATCTTATTTTTATGGTACCTTATTTTGTCTTCTATCATAGTTATTTTCATCCTTGTTTTGCCTCTTCCAGTGAATTTTAATCTTCTTGAGGGCGTTGACTATCATTTCTATTAGTGCTTTTCTGTAGCTTCTAGCATTATATCTTGCATTCTTATTTCTTTTCTTGCTAAATGGGGATTTGTTGAACTAAGTATCATATCTTACATTTTCCTTCAGGACATTTTCCTTCAGGGTGTTCAGTGTCCTGTAAAACTTGTGGGAATTCAACAAAATGAAAAATGGTCCATTAAATTCTGGTTTTGAAAGATTAGCTCTAATCTATTGGATAGCGTTGTGAAAGATACTGTAAAACTTCACAGTAATTCCTTTCCAACCTATAACTAGCTTATAACCATGTAATTTATCTTCTACACTGAGCACTCTCAGAGCTAAAGGAGAAACTGTTAAGAATTATGTTGGGACAACAGGTATAAAAGTTGACTATCCCAGGCAACTCGCGATGTTAGATAACGCAAACCATAACGTAATTAACATAACTTTGCCTGTTTTCTCATTTGGTTTTAGTCCTACTGCTCAGTCACGTGCTTATTGAACATGCCTATTCTTGAGATACCTCATTAAATAAGTATACTGAACTAATGTCATGCTAAAATTAATCGAAACTTTTTCAAAAGATTCAATGAACCTATGCAAATCACTGTTACAACTTTGAAATTTCTGATGGCCTTTTACATCTGAATTTTCTCCACATACTTTCCTAGGTTATATATTTATTTTTGTAAAAAAATTAATGTAATATTTCCAGCATATAAAATATAGAGAATATTATAATGAAATAGACACGTGAGTGCTACCACCTCACTTAGTTCTAAATATATGCCATATGTGATCATACTGACTTTTAATGAAGAAAATATTACAAATGCAGTTGATAATTCCTGTGAACTTCTCCCTGATCCCATTCTCCTCCATCCTTCTTCTATACTGAGAGAAATGGGAAAATATAGATTGATATTGTTCAGTGGGACAGTGTTATCATAGTGAATCTTGATATCCACAAAAATGGTACTTCTCTCCTTTTGTTGAAGTCTTTATGTAGGCCTATCAGTAAAGTTTACTAATTCTGTCCATTAAAATTTTCTGTATCTTTTGTCAAACTTATACCAAGTACCTCGTAGTTTTATTATTAATATAGCTGGTTTATTTTTGATAATTAATAATTAAAATTTTAAATTGCAGCTGATAAAATGAAGCACACTGATTTAGGTGTATTTTACTTTTACAAGCAATATTACTGAGCTGTCTTATTAGTTTTGACGATTCTGTGCATAGTCTCTTATATTTTCCAAGTGGACAATAATATAAAATTGATAATTTGAGGCATTCCTTTTCAATCTTCATTCATTTCATTGCATCTTTATTAAGTTTCATTATGGTATTATCTATAATAGAAAAAATTATAAACAATATATGGGTCCTGCAACATAAGAATAATTAAGCAAATTGTAGAAGAATAATATGATAAAATATCATTTAATCGTTAAACATAACAGTTTAACAAAGAGTTTTATTTATTTGTGTGCCTAATTTTTAAAACAATTTTAAACTACTGGACATATTTATTATTTTGCATTTAGTAGCTTTTGTCAGTTTATTTTTAATAAACATATAATTTTAGATACTTACGGGGTATGTTGTGATGTTATGATACATGTAAACATTGTGGAATGATTAAATCAGGTTAATTAATATATATATCACCTCATATACACACAGAAGAATGCGTGTAATATATGTATAATAAAATTGCCACCAATTCCAAGGAATAGAACATAACCAGCACCCCAGGGAACCCCCATATATCCCTCCCAATTAATAGCCTTTCCTTTAGAGATAATCACTGTCCTGTCTATATATGTATATATGTTTTCCTGAACACTGTAGAGTTGAATTTTACATGTTTTGTGAACTTTATGTGAATGGAGTATTACTGTTGTATTCCTCTGCATCTTATTTATTTCCTTCAATATCATATTTGTGAGATTCATACATGTTGTCTTGTGTAGTTGTAATTTGTCCACTGTTGTTACTGGATAGTATTTCAGTATATTAATAAACTCAATTTACCCATTCTTTTCTTGATAAAGCTTAGTTTTTTTTCCGTCCAGTTTGGAATTACCAGGGACACAGCTATATAAATCCTCTGTGCCTATCTCCTTGAGCTCATGAGCAAGAGATTTTCTAGATTATATAATTAAATGTGGAATTGTTGCCATAAGGTATATGACTATTCAAGTCTATAATATAATGCTAATATGTTTTAATTGAATGACTACATCAATTGACATTTCCACAGGAATGTATGAATTCCTATTAATATAGCAGTCTCTTTGATACTTATTATAGTGTTATCAGATTTTTAACATGTTTGCCAATATGGTGGATGTTATAAAGAAGGATTTTATTGAAGTCTTAATTTTCAATTCCTTTATTACATATGAGGCTTGGTATTTATATATATATATATATTTATTAGACTTATACATTTCATCTTTTGTGAAGTCCAGGATTCTCTTAAAAGCAGAACCTGGGTCCAAAAGCTATATAGGAGTAGTTTATTTTGAGAATGTGATTCAGGAAGCAAGACTGAGGGACTGAGGGAGCCAAGCAGGGAACATGAGGAAGCCAGATCAATAGAGGATTCATTCCTATTCTCATGTATAAATGCTAAGAGGATTCCTCACTATGATCCTCATTGTTGTATCAGAGAAATCCTGGAGTAGGAAATATGAGGTCCATTGGCAAGTGTAGTCAGATTGTACATATGTAAAACTGGTTGAAGCCAAGTGGAATTAGTTCATGCTGCAGTGGCTAATTAAGAACTGAGGCCATGAAATTTCAAATAGGGCACAAGATGTGTCAAACACATTTCACACTATGTACCATTCAGACCCACTCATGTCCTCCATTAAAAGCAAGGCATCATAAAGTCTCTTTCAAGGTGACAGTCAACTGCAATCTCTGCAAACAGACAATACAGTTCTCTGTTACTGCAGATGATCTTATGTCTGTAATTGATATTTTAAAATAATTATCCCCCACTTCCACTATTTATTCTATATCTCTGTTACTCTTAGTGTGTGCTTTGGCTGGTAGAGTTTGCTTGCCTGATAGGGTGACCCAGATCTTCATTTTTTGATCATCTTGAGCTGTGGTTGCTGCAGTTGCCCACTTGCCATTAGATCTCATCTCTCCACAGAAGCACAAAATTTGCTCCATTAAACCCAAGTGTCCATGAATGCTAGTTATATTCCTCCCTACCCTCCATAATGTATGCAAAACCTTAGATCCTCAGAGTAATCAGTACAGATTACAGAATTTGAGGAGCCTGAAATTACAGGTGTTAATTACAGCTTTAAGTTCACTGTAATGCAAGCTTGTCTAACCCTGCAGGACACATGCAGCCCAGGAAAGCTTTGAATACAGCCCAACACAAGTTTGTAAACTTTCTTAAAACGTTATGAGATTTTTTTTTTTTTTTTTTTTTTTTTTTTTTTTTGCAATTTTTAAAGGTCATCAGCTATTGTTAGAGTTAGTGTATTTTATGTGTGGCCCAAGACTATTCTTCTTCCAATGAGACCCTGGGAAGCCAAAAGATTGGCCACCCCTGAGACTTTCCCCTGGTAAAAGAATTTTCCTCTCGAGGATCAGGGCCCCTAATCCAGCAAATTCTAATTTTGCAGAAAGTCTGCAAGCAGGTCATTGGGAATGATGGTGAGAGTAGACAAACCTACTTCTACCTCTTGGTTGCTAAGAATAATACCAAATATCAGCTATTGGTTCAACACATATTCTGTATCCTGGATGATAGCACCCTGATTCAAACTGCTGTCCCTGAGCTGGCAACCTAGTAGAACTATGTAGGCTATCCCAACTTGTATCAGGCTAGCCTCCTCTGAGTGATGAGGCATATGATGAACCCAGTGAATCCCATTGTCATGTGTTCATTGTCACATGTCATTTCCCATAAAACTGATCCTGTAGTTTGAGGCAATATAGTGCATAATACTATGCCGATAGATGAAATGTTCTATTGGACTTCAACAGTGATGTTGATGAAGGTAAGACAAATTCATATTTAGAGAAGGTGTTGGTTAAATAAAGATAAATCACAGCCTCATTTAGGGTAAAAGGACTCCAATATAATCAACCTGGCCTCTAGTGGCTGGCTAGTCTCTTCAAGAAATGGTGTCATATTTAGGACTCAGCATTGGATGCTACATCTTGCAAGTGAGGCGCTCAGCAGTAGCAGTAGTTAGATGAACATTAAAGAGGCAGAGCCCATGTTGTTGTGCTGATGCATAACCTTTATCCTGGCCATCACACCCACTCTGTTATGGCCATTATTTGGAATTATGAAGGAGAATGCCTGCCTAACATCAATAGGAGGAATCATTCTGACCATCTTAACATTTAAAAGTTAAATATTGTCTCCTGACCTCTAACATTCCACAATCCCATCGTCCTCCCAGAAACTAGAGAACCCAGTTCTGTGGCTGCACCTCCAACTGTCAACCCTCTCCTACAGATAATAATCACCACTGAGCTTCTCAAAGATGCAGTGGCCATCTGACAAGTGAATCCCACCACTTTGGGCCTCTACGTTCTTCCTCAGTAGTTTTTTGTTTACGATAGTGACAGATGCCAATAAATGGGTTTCCTGGATTAGGGAAATTATGCCATTTAGAGCTACAGTTGGTTACTCTGAGAGCATTCATCCATTGCAATTAGAGGTTTAGAGTTTTAGTAGTCTTTTCATTGATATCCCGTAGGATGTGAGCCAATCGATTTCCCAAATTTACAAGGTCTGGGGTTGGTATAGTTTCCCATTCCCAGCCATGTGGAACTATGAGTCAATTCAACCTCTTTCCTTTATAAATTGCCCCGCCTTAGGTATGTCTTTATTAGCAGTGTGAGAACAAACTAATACAATATAGGAAAATATATTGCCCAGAGGACACCCACATGTGACTCAGAGTCCAGTGTTCTGGTGAGGATACCTGAAGCTCTTTGTAAAACTCCTTTGGAATGGCTCCTTATAGCTTGGAAAAATATAATGACCTAGAGTAAATAATGTGGAAATGCCAGAAGTCTTTTGAAAGACTATTTCCTTTGACCATGAAGCTTTTTAAAATTCACATCATGCTTGGCACCTGTTTTCCAGCCATCTTACCTCTTCTGAACTTCTTTTGCTAGCTGTTCCTCATGTAACTCTTTCTTGATATAACAATCTTAATCCTGTTTTCCTTTTACCCCTTTTTTGAACAAAATCCCTTATGACTGTGTGACTCCTAGAGAAAATTTACAAGACACTTCATTAGACAATGCTGAAATATCATGGTTTAAAAATGAGTCATATGTAAAGACGACATGGCAAAAGCTGTGTGAAGAATGTGAAATTACTACTTCTTTTGAAGTCATGAGGCTTTTTCCTATGGCTACTAATGGCGGTCTAGTAACAATTACCAAAAATGCACAAAATTGGGCACTAGAACCAAGGAAACAAAATTTGAAGAATAATGGTTGCTGGTTTGATGATCTAAAAAAACTCTAATTTGGACCACATAACAAATCATTTCTCTCAAATTCAATCAACAACAATACAGAATCTGGCTCATTGAGTGCCTGACTAAATAATTTCTTTATAAAACAACATTGGTTATGTAACACAAAGAAAGCTGTCAAAAGTGCTTATTTGGCTTGCACCACCTGTCCTAAATTTAATCCAGGAACACATTAACACACCACTTGTGGATATTTTAAATTATGTATTAGGATATTCAAGGTTTTGGCAAATGGATATTATCCAACCACCAACCCTTCTGTGTGTATATATATATATATGTAATGGTTATGATGTGCATGTTTTCCCATTGCATGGAAGTCTTTCCTTGTAGACAGGCCGCTGCTTCAACCATAGACAAAATTTTTCAATAAAAATTATCCCCACTTGGAGAGCGCCCCTTGAGCTTCATAGTGACTGGGGAACTCACTTTACTGATTATATAATAAAACAGGTACATTCAGCCTGACTAATATTGTGGCATTTTCATTATATCTACAATCCCTAATCCTCTGACTGGGTAGAACAAAGAAACAGAACTCTACTGCACTGCAGCCTGGGCAAAAGAGTGAGACTCCGTCACACACACTTACACACATGCACACACGCACAAAGTTGGAAAAATGTATGGAAATTTTACACTTTCCTTGGTTTAAGGTTTTCCTTTGGTAATATTAAATTTGAGAGCTACTCCCTTTGGAAATAGCAAACTTTTGCCTACTAAAATAACCATAGGCCATCCTATGCACTTAGCTTCCTCTACTTTTGAATCCCACTTGATAAAAGGAGCTATACTAGAATATTGTAAAGACATTATTAAAACAAGGACTAAAAAATATACTTTTGTAGGAAAATCTTTCCATAGTGTTTTCTTTGGAGACAAAGACCTAAAGCAATAGGACTTACTGCCTGGTAACTTTGTCTGCTGAAAAAACACCTACATAAGGACTCTTTCCAGCCTCATTGGAAGGGCCGATATCAAGGCCTTCTCACCTACACGTCTGCTATCAAGCTCAAAGGCGTTGACTCTTGTTTCCACATCTCTCACCTAAAAAAGTTTCTACCCCTGACCCTGATTGGACCGGCATTCCAACAGGGGATTTAAAGCTAAAGTTCATCCAGAATTGAAGCGGATTACATCTGAAGTAGACTGCTATCCCAAGATGTCTGAATCATGCCAATGTATCCTTTTATTATTGGTCTCTTCTTAAGTGCTTTCATTTTCCTGGAGAGGCAATGATCTAACTCATATTTCCCAATCTATTATCAAAGGGAGAAATTTAACTGACTGATGGATCTGCTACCAAAACCCCAGATCTGTCCATGATGCAAGTGAACCCCTAGTTCACCTGAAAACATATTTGTCTAGTGTTCCCACTCCATCTGTTTGTTCAAATTGTACTTCATTTTTCTTTTAAAATGTCAAGCTTCCGGGCCTACATATTCAGATTCTCTGCTTTATGCTGAGTATCTAAAGACTACAAAAAATTTTAAATGTATATTAAGATTATGTAAAGTACAGTGATAAGATTCAAGATAAGATAAATTTCACATATTTAAAAACATTTATAATCCTGGTTTTCTCATTTAAGATGGCCTTCAACCATGCCACAGTTCAATAATAGAACCTTGGATAAATATTACTGACACGCTCCTATGAATGACTGTAAATGCAGCAGGTACGCCACATGTAATTACCTGTTGTTTCTCATCAGGATACATTTCAATCTGTGAGAGATTTAACAGTCAACCATATTTTTGGCCAACACCATGTATCAACAAATGAAAAATAAAGCACCAATATGTTTTATTCTATTTCTGGATTCAAGTTAAACTAACAACATCTCAACACTGATTCACACTTCTTAACTTGCACCATCATATTTAAAGAGATACTCTACCAGGTGACACAAATTCAGCAGAATAGGCTTTAGATGTTAGATCCTGTTTTTGTTTGTTTGTTTGTTTTGTTGTTGTTGTTGTTTTTCTCTTGGATGAAGGACTCATTTAAAAACAATAGTGAGAAATTTTTATTTTACAATTAGATCTATAACCAACTCCACAACTAAGGCCATTGTGGCTCAAAAAAGTTTGCTAGATTATCTTATTTAAATGGTGTTAGATAATAGGATTGTTCTAGGTTACTTCTTAGCAAACAAAGGTGGCATTTGTGCAATTTCTAACACTACTTGCTACACATGAATAAATTCCTCTGGGGAAATATATACAGAAGAAGAGAGAAAGCCACCTGGCTCCAACAGGTTACGCCCAACACATCTGAACTTTTCAATCTGTTCAGTTGATTACCTTAAAAGTGGGTTAATGGTTTAGAACTACTACACAAACTGGATTTATTATATTTTTGTAGATTATTCTTTGCATTGTGATATTTAAGCTCTGTTCTTTTTGACTGTCAAATTTCTGCAAGGATAACTCTCCCAACAGGAGAATGTTAGGTCAATGCTTCAAAATAATTGCCAATTTTGATGAGACTAAGAATATGGAACTTAACACTAGAATTCAGGCAGATCTACCCTGAGAGGATATTTTCTTCTAGTCTCTTTATTACTCAAATGTGGCCTGAGTCCCCGACATTGACTTCTCTTGTTTCTGTCTAACTTGGGAACTGACCAACAAGGATAAATCTCTCCAGCACTAAGGGATAATGAAGCAAAATTTCAAGGGTAGTTGATGAGTGATGCTTTCAGGGAAAGATATTAATCAAAATGGGGAAAAGTAGAAGTTGATTTGGAGTCATTCCTGCCATTTCCAATTAAAATTTAGTTGAGGGGTGATTGGGGAAAGAAAACACTTGGTCACTCTATTAGTCAGTTCTCATGCTGCGAATAAACACATACTAGAGACTGGGTAATTTATAAAGTAAAGAGGTTTAATGGACTAACAGTTCTACATGGCTAGAGAGGCCTCACAATCATGGCAGAAGGCAAAAGAGAAGCAATGGCACATCTTACATGGCAGTAGACAAAAGTGAGCTTGTGCAGGGGAACTTCCATTTATAAAATCATCAGACCTCCTGAGACTTACTCACTACCATGAGAACAATATGAGGGAAACAGCCCCCACGATTCAATTATCTTCACCTGGCCCTGCCCTCAACACAAGGGGATTATTACAATTCATGGTGAGATTTGGGTGGGTACACAGCCAAACTATTAGTCACAAATGTCAGTTCCAGAAACTTTTACAAGCTCAATTCAATTAAATGGCTTGTTATGACCTTAAAACAAGTTTTACTTAGTAACTGCTGCCTCCTACCAATCAGAGCTGAACAACTCCCAGAGACACTGCCAATATCAATTAACTTTCTTTCAAAACAACTTTCAGTCTTTTATCCTGTTTCAGTAAAACCCCATCCCTGTCCTTTGTTCTTTGAACACACTGGAACCACCTCCCTATGGTCTATGTATGCACGTCCCAAATTGCAATCTTACTTTTATACATTGCTCCCACATAAAACCCTTTTGGTTGTATATTCTTCTCTGCATAATTTTATTTAAGATTGACAATGGATTCTAAGTGGTTTTCTACCAGCTCTTATACTATGATACCAGAGAAGCCCTTGGATAAGAAAGAAAAGAAGAAAGGTTCACAGTTGAACACAGTCAATCTGTACCTGTATGCATCTGGTGGAAGTCTGCATGGAACTGGATGCTGTATTGGTGGCGGGAATAAGCAGTGAGGCCAAATGGATTTGAAATGGTGCAAAAGAGATATCTAATACAATTATGAATTCAAGTCTTTTATCCTTGTTACAACTCAGACTTACTCAATTTAAACAACCAATCTTATGTCTTATTTACATCTGATTAAAAAGAATGTGGTTTTCTTCACACATCTACTGCACAACTTATCTAAGGATAGGGGATGGGAGGTAGAATGGAGGAAAAGGGCAAAGTCTTAAAATGTATGTTTAACTAACGCTATAGTGTTCTCTTTGCTGATCATTGATGCTTTTCTAGTTAACTCCCACTTGTCCTGGATGATCTTTGTGTGTTTAGCATCCAAATACTGATTCTCCAGTGAGATAACTGGTTGAGTGAAAAACTACGAGGCCTTACCCACTGTCTGATGTGAGAGATATCTCTCCGGATAGACAACTTTCCCAGTGCTTCCGCATGACCTTCTGCTACACGTTGTATACCTCACAGACTTGCTGATCAAACCCAGCTACCTATCACATATTCTCCTTACCCACAGGAAACACATGTATCCTTAATAAACCTAGTTGATCCACATCTCTTCTTTTTGCCCTGCCGTGTTTTCCAAATACCTTATCCTCTACTTAAGCATAGGGGCAGATCCGTAACTCCATGCTTCAGTGGAAGTCAACCTGAGAATCAAATGTACTTAATCTTCCTAACAGTATTTCCCATCTTTCTAAGTGACTCTCTTGAAACTTAGACTTTTTTTTCTGGTTCATTGAGGAAAGGTTTAGGATGGTTATTGATGGCAAATAAGCTACTTTAGCAGCTTGTTTGTAAGTTCTAGGGGCTTGTGTCTGGCCTCAATTATTGGTGACCTCCTTTAGAATGTGGAGATATCTTTTACATCTTTACTTCTGTTGTGGGCCCTACTTTCCAATTCCAGAGCAATAGGAAAATCTCTTCTGATGCCTTGTTATACACACACACAAATACATACCAACACCTGCACACACAAACACATTTTTAACTGGAAAGGGATTATAGTATAAATGATGTTTGGTAATTGCTCAACAATATTAGAGTCATCATGTGTTTGCCATTATTTTTTATTTAAAATAGCTGTATAATTTTTCTCTTTAATAATAGATAACATGACTTATTTATTAAATCTTATGTTGACATTTAAGTTGTTTCTAAATTTTTACTTATTTAAACAGTACCATAATGAAAAGCTCTCTGCATGCATATGTCTATACTCTCATCTTATTACTTATATAGAATACATTTTTAAAGTGTATTTGATAATTCCAATGAAATATTCTATAAAGGTCCTGCCAAACTGCCCACCAGAAATATGATACAATTTTACTATGCAATAAACATTATATAGAAGTGTCTGTAACTTCTCTCTCTATTTAATATTGAATAGTTTTCATCTTTTTCATTTTAAGTTACTTAATAGGTGAAAGATTGTCTATTGTTACCTCATTTACCTATTTTATATGTATCTGTTTTGGAATGATAATCAAGTTTAAATATAGTTAAAATGTATTATTGAAATTTAAATGGTTTTATGCTAAGGATGTTAACCCTTTAGCAAATATGTTACTAATTAAGTTTCAAGTTTGACAGTTTTTGCAAATCTTAGTGTTTTCCTGTATTGAAAGTTTAGGATTTCTTATATATTCAAACATATCAATCCTTTTCATATGGATTCTAATTTCCATGAACTACATAAGAGTAAAATAAAAACTATCTTTTTCATTATACAATTTTAAAATGTTCACCATTGTTGTTAGAATTTTCATTGAATTTATATCTTTCAAACATTTGAGAAATCTTTCAAAGTAAGAAATGATATTCCAAATACATAGTGAATTGAACCAACATCTTTTATTGAATAATATATATTTTCCTAATGATCTGAAAAATGAATTATATACCAGCTCTCCAGGTGTAACAGTCTTTCCATGGACTCTCAATTCTGTTTCACTGAAATGTCAGTTTATTTCTGCACTAGCAATACACAATTTTATATATCATAGAATTACATTTTAACATCTGGTTTGTCAAGCTCCCCAACTAATTATTTTTAATTCTCTGGATTCTATCAACACATATATATTGAGTAACTACTATGTGCCAGGAATTCTTATAGGGACTTGGTATACCTCTGTACACAAAATCTCTGTCATTATGGTGCTTACATTCCAGCGACTATTTTAATAAATAAGCTCACATGATTATTCCTGCATATAAAGTTAAAAATAATATAATTAAGTTCTCCTAAATCCTAGTTAGTAATTTTATAGAATAGTTTGTGAAAAAATCATATTATTGCATGATTTAATCTTTCTAAGTTCTAACTATTTATTGAAGTATTTATTGTATTCCATAGTCAGGCTTTAGATCAATATATGTAAATAGGTTCCTGGGTAGTATATATGTTTTTGTTGTTATTACTAAAGTGAATACCATCTTATAAACTTTCTAATTGATTACTCTCAGTAAATTAGAGAGTTGCTTCATTGAAATTTTGATCTAGGTGTTTTATCAAACCATTGTATTACCCAAAGGTTTTGGCTAGTTCCTTGAATCATTGAGATTTATATATATATAAGATTATATCATTTATAAGTAATAATTTTTCTTCTTTCTAATTTTATATCCTCTTACTAAAATGTCTTGACTACCATTTAAAGATTATTGAAGAAAGCAAAACCTGTTTCACATAGATATTTGATAACAATAGACATTAGTAAGTGTTTTGAGGGAATATCCATTTTCCATTGTGAATATAACTAAACAACCATTATCTTTTAAAATTACACATTGCTGAATCTTGTCACGAGGCAACAAAAAGACAAACTATTTCATGTTGAGGAACATTCTGTAAAATAAATGGCTTAGATTCTGTAAAACAAATGGCTTAGACCAAAAAATAAGGGGCAGTGTAACTGTCCTGGCTATAAAAGCAACAAGATAACCAAATGCAATGTGTAATTCTTATTTGGGTCCCGGATTTAAAACACAGCTATAAAAGACATTATTTGGGTATGGGGAACACTTGAGTATGGTGTGTGTATTAGGTAATAGTATATAGTGTATCAATATTAAATTTCTTGGGAATAATAATTGCAGTGTAGTTATGTAGGAATATGTCTTTATTCTTAGGAGAAATACACCAGTGTGTTCAGGAATAATGTGTCATAATGTGTGCAGTATTGTCATATTTTTTCCAGATATTAATTGAAATGCTTTAAATGTTTAAGTAAGTATAATACTGGTTGTTTGAGATAAATAATTTTAATTATAAGGAAGTAACATTTTATTCTTCTTATTTAGGATATATGGGTATAATAAATTTTGAAAACAACAAATGCCATTCTAGCAGCTACCAAAATAAGTACATGGCCTTTCTCCTTGAATTATATTAAGTAATAGGAAAAATTTATTACAATTATCATATTTGCTCACTCAGCCATTGTATGGTGTTCTTTAAATGTATCTCTAGATGCAATTTTTTCATATTTTATTCAGAATTCTGGACCCTGTATCCGTAGGTGTGATAATACTATAGTGCTCCACTTGAGTGTTAGTTTTGTCAAGTACTTTGCTGGTTTTAAAAACCTTGAGGCTCTTTCTTTTTTCTTTAATATTTCCTGGAACAGTATAAATAATCTAGTGAGTGTCAATTTCTTAAAAATTATATAAATATACCTGTCAGGTATTCTCATGCAGTATTGTTTAATATATAGTTTGGTAAAACTTTTCTGAACAAGGATTTGGCAAGATATACAAAAATTTCAACTATATTAATTCATCTTTTGTAAATTTACAAAACAATGTATCCACAAGAATGTTTATCACATTTCAATGATGTTTAAAATAATATGCATATCCATCAACATCAGTAAAGTGAAACAGAATTATCACTAGCCATAAGTGATACACAATATTGGCATCCATGTGGGAGGAAGAAAGCAAATGGAAACAAGGGGGTGTCTGATGGGTTTGAGTATTTTTTTTATTTTCCTTTGACTAGTTTTTGATACATTTCTACTGTTGCAGTACAGTCAGAAATGTAAGCTATAATACTTTTATGTTTTTCAATTGATTGGGGTTTTCTTTTTGGCCTAAGGTATTCTCAAGTTGTTTCAATTACTGAGAGAAACTTCATAACCACAAGGGACATTCTCTGAATTCAGGGACTAGTATTTGATCTTAGTATTTGACTAGTATCACAATCTTACTAATTATATTATTCAGTTCATATATATATATATGTGTGTGTGTGTATATATATATATATATTTTTTTTAATTTATTTATTATTATTATACTGTAAGTTGTAGGGTACATGTGCA
>NW_022165142.1:0-1769 GCF_008728515.1 Papio anubis
ACTAAAGCACCAGGTACTTCATACTGAGTTCCTGTACATTTGGGAGGGGAGGGGAAGGGAGAGGAAGGGAAGCTAGGGCAGGGGATTGGATAGAGGAAGGGAGGAGATGGGAGGGGAGGGGAGGGGAGGTGGAAGGGGAGGAAAGGAAAGACTAAAGCACCAGGTACTTCATACTGAGTTCCTGTACATTTGGGAGGGGAGGGGAGGGGAGCAGAGGGAAGCAGGGGAGGAGGTGAGGGAAACATTAAAGCCCTGATGCTTCATACTGAGTTCCTGTATATTTCAGTGTGATGATAATTTAAAATGAAAATAGATATTGTTAAATAAAGTAGAAGTTACAAAATAACAAAAGTAGACAGGTCTCATTTGTGCTCCATCATATTTCACATGTAAATACATATATGCAAAACCAAGAACATTTATGAAGAGACACACAACTAATTGTTAAAAAGTTATTTCTGGAGAGCAGGATGGGAATAGTTTGATCCCTTTATATTATTTTATTTAAAACTCTCTCAACAGTTCAGTTTCTGATAGTAATTTTTGTGGAAAATTGTAGGAGGCTATTCCAGGCATCTCTCCTCCCCAGTGTTTTGCTTCACTAGATCAAAGGCACCTTTCAGAAGGCTGCCAGCTTAAACACTACTATTCCAGGCTCTCAAAGATAGATTTCCCTTCTGTGCTTTGCATTTTCATGTCCTGGGGTTGGCTCACTGAGGAGGCTTCATGTGTCTGTAGTTTTAGGACTGTTTTCCTTTATCAATCACAGGAAAGCCACTGTTTTCCCTGACAAACTTGTGTGCGCTTATATTTTCATACTCTCATACACATGCACACACACATACATATTCTTTTAAAATATAAAATATTGTCAAAAGCTTTTTAAAAATAAAAACTCCTTAATTTATATTTTCTTTATAGCTTGAAAAAATTAGACACACACATTAGGTAAGTGAAAGAAGAGAGAGAATGAGAGAGGGAGGAAGAAAGGAGGGAGAGAGGAAGGAAGGAAGGATGGAAGGAAGACAAAAAGGAGGGAAGGAGGGAGCGAGGGAAAGATGAAGGGAAGAAGAGAACAAAGAAAAGGGAGGGAGGACAGGAAGGAGGGGAGGAAGAGAGAAAGGGAAGAAAGAAGGAAGAGATGAAGGGAAAAAGCAAGGAAGTGAGGGAGGGAGCAAGGAAGGGAAGAAGAAAGGAAGAAAAGAAGACTGGAAGAGAGAAAGGAAGAAAGCGAGGAGAGGAGGGAGGAGGGGAGAGAGGAAGGAAGAAAGGGAGGTAGGGAAATGGCAAGAAGGTGCAAAGGGAGAGGAAGGAAAGAAGGGAGGGAGGGAGAGAGGGAGGGAGAGAGGGATGGTGGGAGTGGGGAGGGAGAGAGGGAGGAAAGAAAATGAAAAGAAGTTGCAAGAGAGAGAGGGAAGGAGGAAGGAAGAGAGAGATGGATGAGGGAGGGAGGGAGATGAAGTAATGTACAAGGGAGAGAGGAAGGAAGGGAGAAAGGAAGAGAGAAAGGAAGGAGGGGAGGGAGGTAGCAAGGGAGACAGGGAGGGAGAGGAAAAGAAGGTGTAAAAGAGAGAGGCAACGAGGGCAAAGAAAAGAAGGTGCAAGAGACGGAGGGAGGGAGGGAGGGCAATGAAAAGAATGTGCAAGAGAAATGGAAGGAGGGAAGGAGAAGAAATAATGTGCAAGGGAAGAGGAAGGAAAGAAGGGAGAGAGAGAGAGAAAAAAGAAAAGAAAGAAAAAGAAAGAAAGAAAGAAAGAAAGAAAGAAAG
>NW_022165143.1:0-1769 GCF_008728515.1 Papio anubis
AAGCCATTTTTTATTATGGTAAAATACACATACCATAAAAATTATTCATTAACATTTAATAGGATGGGTAAAGTTGCAGAGAGAGAGCCCATTTCAGTTGTGCCACTGCACTCCAGCCTGGGCAACAGAGCGAGACTGTCTCAAGAAAAAAAAAAAAAGAAAAGAAAGAAAGAGCCCATTTTAGTTGCTGTGTGAGGAAGGACTTCTTAATAGGCTGGTAGGAAGCAAAGGATTTCCAAGGAATGATAGTGAGGCAGAAAGTGAAGGATGTATTCTGGGAATGGTAAATAGTTGGTTTGGCAGGACCTTGGTACCTGGTACATGTAACAATGTGAATGAATTTCTGAAATAGTAAGTTAGGGCCAGATTGTGGAGGGCCTTGGATTTCAGTTTAAAGGAATTCGGACTTTGAGAGCTTTGGAAGTTTTTTAACTTAACTCATTTTGAAAGTTGGTCTTGGCAGCAGTAGATGGAGTGGATTAGAGAGTGTTGAGATTGACGACAGGGAGACCAATTAGGAACCTATCGCAGTAGTCCAGGGAGGCATGAAGGCACATAATAGGGATAAAGTCTGACAAAGCTCAGACCTGTTGAAATGACCAAAGCATAATTGTAGTTATTAACCAGACTGGGGCCAAGAGGAGATGCCAATACAGACATATGACAGCATTCCTTAGAGTAAGTCACTTCCCAGAAGAATAGCATTATGAACTCTTAGAGACTTGGTGATGTCCTCTAATGAAGTCACATGCTGTTTATAAAATGTCAGCTAATTGGCCTATTGAGCCAGCCAGAGTCCTCCTTTGATCTGAACCCAGACTTGAAAGCATGCGTCCATGCAATTTGAAAAACAGCATTAAACTAGAGAAAGTCGAGTAAAACAGATAGATCTGTAGCTCTACAGAGTATAAACAACTGTTTTTAGCATCAGCCCAAAGAGTTTTAAGTGGCCTCTTGTTATTTGCTTCTACTGTTAATAAGATCCTCTAAAATCATTGCTCTGGACTTTCAATCTTCAAATTTCGTAGCAGGACAACTTAATCACCTATTTCTATTGGGTTACATAGCCTTTTTTTTTTTTTTTTTTTTTTTGGACAGTCTGGCTCTGTTGCCCAGTCTGCAGTGCAGTGGTGCCATCTTGGCTCACCGCAACCTCTGCCTCCCGAATTGAAACAATTCTCCTGCCTCAGCCTCCTGAGTAGCTGGGATTACAGTTGTGCACCACCATGTCCAGCTAATTTCTGTATTTTTAGTAGAGATCGGGTTTCACCATGTTGGTCAGGCTGGTCTCAAACTCCTCACCTTGTGATCTGCCTGCCTCGGCCTCCCAAAGTGCTGGGATTACAGGCATGAGCCACCGCACCCGGCCTGGGTTATATATCCAGTTAGCGTGGTGACAACCCAGATGACTTGGTTTGCATTTGTTTTCCCATTGCTCTAGTATGTTCTAAGGTCGCTTTCATGTACATCCTGTGTGTGAATCCCCTTTCCCAAATTGTTGTGGATTGTATCATAACTTGTCAATTAGCTAAATGTAAATGAACATCGGCTTTCTAGAGATGCCACTTTTCGCATTTAATTGCTGAATGAAAAGCAATAGGACTATGAAGCTAAGAAGTTATTTGGAGAAGAACTTGAATTATTTGATTCTGAGGATGGGGGATCAAAACATGGTTGTGAAGAAATGGAGTTATTATATATGTTATATATAATTAACATATATATTTAAAATTTGAATGATATTTTGAAATTACATAAAGCATACTACT
>NW_022165144.1:0-1769 GCF_008728515.1 Papio anubis
GTAAGGCTTGTAAGGAGAACAAGAGCTCAGAGACATTTTCAGTTTCAGGTTTGAGTAAGTCATCTTTTAGACTGGGGACCAGGGGTGGGGGTCTGCCATACATGATTTCATATGGTGTGAGGCCTAGTCTGTAAGGGGTATTTCAGGCCTGGAACAGAGCGTAGGGGAGAAGTACTACCTAATTAGCGCCAGTCTCCATGGTCAATTTAGTTAAGGTCTCCTTCAGAGTCCGATTCATCCTTTCTACCTGTCCTGAGCTTTGGGGCTTATAAGCACAATGTAATTTCTAATTTGCCCTAAGAATGGAAGCCAAATCCTGACTTACCTTAGCAACGAAGGCTGGTCTATTGTCTGACCTTATTTGGACGGGAAAGCCATACCTGGGGAGGATTTCTTCTAAAATTTTCTTTGCTACAACCTGAGCAGTTTCTCTCTTAGTTGGGAATGCTTCTGTCCACCCTGAAAAAGTGTCTACAAAGACAAGTAAGTACTGATACCTATATTTTCCAGGCTTTATCTCAGTAAAGTCTATTTCCTAATAGATACCAGGCCTAGTTCTTCTACACCTAATTCTTGCGGCGGTCTGGGTTTGGGGGCAAGCGTTGTTCAGTTGGCAGGCTTTACAATTTGTTGTGACATCGCTGGCCAGTTCAGCTATGCACCTGATTCTGAACTTGGCGTGCCTGATTAAGTCTATCATTCGCCGGGCACCTAGCTGAGTTGTCCGGTGGATGTGTTCTAACACCTGCCGTCCTAATTTCTCTGGCAGGATGGTTTGGTCATTTATATCAGCCTACCACCTATTTTTAACCTGTTTTAGGGGAAGCGTGTCTATCCATTCGCGATCCTGTTCGGTATAGTCGGGAAAACATGGCAAATTTTGTGGGCCAGGATCGGGGAGCTGGAGCGCGAGGAGCTGACTGGGAGCTTTTGCTATGCTCCTTGCGGTTTGGTCGGCTAAGAAGTTGCCTCGAGCAATTGGCGTAGTTGGTTTCTGATGCTTAGGGCAATGTACGATAGCCAATTTCTTTGGTTTCTACAAAGCAGTTAATAGAGCTAGGATCTCTTGCTTGTTTTTTATTTCTTTGCCTTCGGCTGTTAATAGTCCTCTCTCTCTGTAGATGGCCTCATGTATGTGCGCAGTAGCGAAAGCATAGCGGCTATCCGTGTATACTGTTAGTTTTTTCTCCGCCCTTAGGGTGAGGGCCTGTGTGAGTGCTATCAGTTCGGCTCTTTGGGCCGATGTCCCTGGAGGCAAAGGTTCCGCCCAGATTACCTCAGTCTCTGACGTTACAGCCGCTCCTGCATACTGCTGGCCTTGGTGGACGTAGCTGCTGCCATCAGTGAACCAGATGAGTTCTGTGTCGGGGAGCGGACGATCTTGCAGTTCCTCCTGCACCCCATGCACCTGAGCCAGTATCTCAGTGCACTCATGGGACGGGGCGTCTAAGTCTGGATTTGGCAGCAGTGAAGCAGGGTTTAAAGAGGTTGGGGGCAGAAAAGTTATTCTGAGGAGGTTTAACAGCAGTCCTTGATAGTGGGTGAGCCGGGCGTTACTCATCTATCGGTCCGGCGGCTGCCGGAGGACGCCTTTAATGGCATGCGGGGTTATAACGCGCAACTCTTGCCTCATGATAAGTTTATCAGCGTCTCGGACCATTAGGGCAGTCGCCGCGATTATCCGCAGGCAGGGTGGCCAGCCAGCAGCCACTGAATCTAATTTTTTTGACAAATAGGCAACTGGCCTCTGCCAGGGGCCTAGGTACTGC
>NW_022165145.1:0-1768 GCF_008728515.1 Papio anubis
AAAACAGGCTGGGCACGGTGGCTCACTTCTGTAATCCCAGCACTTTGAAAGGCTGAAGCCAGTAGATCATTGAGTTCAGGAGTTCAAGACCAGCCTGGCCAACATGGTGAAACCATTTTGTATTAAATACAAAAATTAGCTGGGTGTGGTGGCATGCACCTATAGTCCCCAGCTACTCTGAAGTACAAGTTCAGCTATAGCTGAAGCACAAGAATCGCTTGAACCCAGGAGGTGGAGGTTGCAGTCAGCCAAGATCTTGCGACTGCACTCCAGCCTGGGAATGAGACTCCATCTCAAAAAAAAAAAAAAAAAAAAAAAAAAAAGGGAATAAAAAACACAAACGAATGTCTGTGGGCTGCAGGAATACTTTCAAGAAGAAATATACTGGATTCCAGGCAATATATAAAGCAAGTAAGGAACTGAAACAACAACAACAACAAAAATAATCTGGAAGAATGTGGTGGCAAAAGCATGTTTCTTCTTTCATTGAGAAAGGTAATGCCGCCGGGCACGGTGGCTCACGCCTGTAATCCCAGCACTTTGGGAGGCTGAGGCGGGCGGATCACTTGAGGTCGGAAGTGCGAGACCAGCCCTACCAACATGGAGAAACCCCATCTCTACTAAAAACACAAAATTAGCCTGGCGTGGTGGTGCATGCCTGTAATCCCAGCTACTCCGGAGGCTGAGGCGGGAGAATCACTTGAACCCCGGAGGCGGAGGTTGCGGTGAGCCGAGATCGCGCCACTGCAAGCTAGCCTGGGCAACAAGTGCGAAACTCCGTCTCAAAAGAAAAAAAAGGAATGCCAAGGCCGGGTGCGGTGCTCACGCCTGTAATCCCAGCACTTTGGGAGGCCGAAGTGAGCGGATCAAGAGGTCAGGAGATGGAGACCATCCTTGCTAACACGGTGAAACCTCGTCTCTACTAAAAGTACAAAAAATTAGCCGAGCATGGTAGCGGGCGCCTGTAGTCCCAGCTACTCCGGAGGCTGAGGCAGGAGAATGGCGTGAACCCGGGAGGCGGAGCTTGCAGTGAGCCGAGATCGCGCCACTGCACTCCAGCCTGGGCGACAGAGGGAGACTCCGTCTCAAAAAAAAAAAAAGAAAAAGAAAAAAGAAAAAGAAAAAGAAAAAGAAAAAGAAAAAGAAAAGAAAAAGAAAATATAGCCTCACCGTTCTTCTTTACATTTAGCCAGGCTGTTGGAAAGCTAATGGTTTAGAAATTATTTAAAGCAACTGCGTTAAAAAAATATTATTATTTGCAAAATAGCATCTTACATCCCAAGACCTCTATACAACTTACAAAGTATCTGTAGCAATTCAGGGAAATTCTTCTTTTTTAAGTTTTATTTCATTTTTAATTGACAAATAATTATATTCCAGTAAAATTCCAATGTTGATATTTAGATGCTTTTGTTCTTGGTGAGCTTGGTAATTAAAATAAGGTAACTTTAGGAAAGAAAATCAGCTTTAATAACATATCTACATTGTTTTTTTCTACATTAATTGAGCAAACTTTTGTACCATGGCTGCTCTGTCCAGGGCCTTTGAGAATGCTAAGTGCTGATGAAATAACTTTGAGAGTCTAACGTGAAAGGGCCTCCAGCAGAATTGAATATAAACCCAAGATTAGCACCCATAAAGGTCCATAAAGGGCTTAATTTGTAGTCTTTTTATTTGTCTTTAGCACAGTGTGAAGCGGGTGGAAGGTGAAGGAGCAAGGTAAAGAGAGACTCCTGTGACAATCAGCAATACGCCTTTAAGTTCCTTG
>NW_022165146.1:0-1767 GCF_008728515.1 Papio anubis
GTGCAGTGGCCGGATCTCAGCTCACTGCAAGCTCCGCCTCCCGGGTTCATGCCATTCTCCTGCCTCAGCCTCCTGAGCAGCTGGGACTACAGGCGCCCGCCGCCACGCCCGGCTAAGTTTTGGTATTTTTAGTAGAGACGGGGTTTCACCGTGTTAGCCAGGATGGTCTCAATCCCCTGACCTCGTGATCCGCCCGTCTCGGCCTCCCAAAGTGCTGGGATTACAGGCTTGAGCCACCGCGCCCGGCCAGGATTTCTTAGAAAGATTTTTAAAGCAGCAGTCATAAATATGCTTCAGTGAGCAATTACAAACATGCTTGAAACAAATGAAAAATACCACCTCTCAGCAAAGAAATAGAAAATATAAAGGAGAACCAAATGGAAATGTTATGCCCAGACTGTTTGTTCCCCAAAGAAGACCACCAGAGTCCAGAGTCAAAGCCAAGCGGCAGGGATCTTTACTGCAAGTTCGAACTTGGTCCCTCCTTTACACAGTATACAAGAGGGCCCCGAACAATGCGAGCGTCTGCTTTTTATAGCCCGAAAGTTGCAGGGGAACAAAGAAATTCTTTTGGCTCCCGCGCTTTCAGTAGCCTTGAACGGCTGTCTCCTTATCAGAGACTTTCCAGGTGGTGTTTATACTGGGCTCAGGGAGTTTGAGAGATATATGGTGGTGGGATGGGAGGATGGGATGTGTCTGTGCTAGGCTCAGGGAGTTTTGAGCCCGGGGCTGAGGAATGTGCCCAGCTCCTTTCAGAAATTTTATAACTGAAAGATAATAATAATTGTAATAATAATTCAGTGGATGGGCCCGACAGCAGAATGGAGGGGACAGAGGAAGGAATCAGTGAACTGGAGATAGAATAATAGAAATGACACCATCTGGAAAACAGAAAATAGACTGAAAAATTGAAGACCTTTGGACTATAACAAATGATCTAATATTCATTTCATGAGTCTTGGAAAAGCAGGAGAAAGGGGTTGGGGCTGAAAAATGATTGAAGAAATATTGGCTGTAAAAGCCCCAAATTTAGCAAAAGACTTAAGCCTACATATTTAAGAAGGTGAGCAACCTCCAGACACGATAAACACACAGAATCCTCACCTCAATACATTATAATCAAACTTCTGAAAACTAAAGAAAATTTTAAAATCTTGAAAGCTGTGAGAAATACGAAAAGCACAACCATAAGAGGAAAAATTGAATTTGCACTTCATCAACAAATTTTTATCTGTTAAGGACCCTGTTAAGAAGATTAAAAGGGCTGGACGCCATGGCTCTTGCTTACAATCCTACCACTTTGGGAGGCCGAGGCAGGCGGATCACTTGAGGTCAGGAGTTCGAAACCAGCTTGGCCAATATGATGAAACCTTGTCTTTACTAAAAATACAAAAAAATTAGCCGGGCATGGTGGTGGATGCCTGTAATCCCAGCTACTTGGGCTGAGACAGGAGAATCGCTTGAACCTGGGAGGCAGAGGTTGCAGTGAGCTGAGATTGTGCCAGTTCGTAAATATTTTAGGCTTTCTCTGTGGAAATTGAACATGTTATAGCTAAATAGCTGATAAGGAAGTTGCTTTGTCTTTTATTTATTTATTTATTTATTTATTTATTTGACACAGGGTCTTGCTGTGTCACCCATGCTGGAGAGCTTGGTGTGATCATGACTCACTGCAGTTTCAACCTCCTAGGCTCAAGCAATCCTCCTGCCTCAGCCTCCCCAATAGCTGGGGCTACAGGCATACATCACCATACCTGGCTAATTTTA
>NW_022165147.1:0-1767 GCF_008728515.1 Papio anubis
TGCAAGCTCCGCCTCCCGGGTTCATGCCATTCTCCTGGCTCAGCCTCCCGAGTAGCTGGGACTATAGGCGCCCGCCACCTCGCCCGGCTAGTTTTTTGTATTTTTAGTAGAGACGGGGTTTCACTGTGGTCTCGATCTCCTGACCTTGTGATCCGCCCGCCTCGGCCTCCCAAAGTGCTGGGATTACAGGCGTGAGCCCCCGCGCCTGGCTTTCTAAAGTAATGATACATAAAGAGAACTGGGAAAGGTAAAATAATGATAATAATAATAATAATAACAATAATAATAACAAAGTGGCGATACAATGTTATATTCTTGCTAGCAGTAAAGATAGCTCCCATTGCTTCTCATTCCCGCACATAGTTGATATGTACAGATATTTAAAGGTTTGCCAATTAGGAGGCCTGAGTAACAACAACAACAAAAAATAGATAAATTTGATTACATCAATTTTTTTTTTTTTTTAAGATGGAATTTCACTCTTGTTGCCCAGGCTGGAGTGCAATGGCACGATCTCGGCTTGCTGCAACTTCTGCCTCCTGGGTACAAGTGATTCTCCTGTCTCAGCCTCTCGAGTAGCTGGGATTACAGGCATGTGCCACCATGCCTGGCTAATTTTGTATTTTTAGTAGAGATGGGGTTTCTCCATGTTGATCAGGCTGGTCTCCAACTCCTGACCTCAGGTGATCCCGCCCACCTTGGGCTCCCAAACTGATAGAATTACAGGTGTGAGCCACTGCTCCTGGCCCACACTTTTTTTTTTTTTTTTTTTTTTTTTGAGACAGAGTCTTGCGCTGTTGCCCAGGCAGGAGTGCAATGTCGCGATTTTGGCTCCCTGCAACCTCTGCCTCCTGGGTTCAAGCAATTCTCATGCCTAAGCCTCCCAAGAAGCTGGGATTACAGGCACATGCCAGCCACCACGCCCAATTAATTTTTGTAGTTTTAGTAGAGACGGGGTTTCACTATGTTGGACAGGCTGGTCTTGAACTCCTGGCCTCAAGCAATCCATCTGCCTCGGCCACCCAAAGTGCTGGAAATCACAGGTGTGAGCCCCTGCACCTGGTCCCCACCCACGTTTTGACTAAAATCAAAGGGTCAGATATTGAGCCAGGTGTAGAGGTCTGCACCTGTAATACCAGCTACTTGAGAGGCTGAGGCAGGAGAATCACTTGGGCACATGTGTTTGAGGCCAGCCTGGGAAACATAGTGAGACCCCAGTCTCTGAAAAAAGGAAGAGAGAGAGAGAGAAAAGAAAGGAAAAGAGAGAGTGAGGGCCAGGTGTGGCTCATGCCTGTAATCCCAGCACTTTGGGAGGCTGAGGTGGGCAGATCACCAGAGGTCAGGAGTTCAAGAGCAGCCTGGCCAACATGGTAAAATCCCATCTCTACGAGAAATACAAAAATTAGCCTGGTGTGGTGGCGGACAGCTGTAGTCCCAGCTGCTCCAGAGAACAATTATTTCAACCTGGGAGGTGGAGGTTGCAGTGAGTCGATGTCATGTCACTGCACTCCAGCCTGGGCGATGGAGGGAGGATCTGTCTCAAAGAAAAAAAGAGAAAGAAAAAGAGAAAGAGAGAGAGAAAGAAAGACAAAGAAAGAAAGAAAAAGAGAGAGAAAGAATACTGTAATCCCAGCACTTTGGGAGGCCGAGACGGGCGGATCACGAGGTCAGGAGATCGAGACCATCCTGGCTAACATGGTGAAACCCCGTCTCCACTAAAGAAAACTAGCCGGGTGAGGTGGCGGGCGCCTGTAGTCCCAGCTACTC
>NW_022165148.1:0-1767 GCF_008728515.1 Papio anubis
CCCTCTCTCAGGATTCTTAACTTAATCTTATCTTATCCGCAAAGCCACTGTTGCTATGTAATACAGTATGTTGACAGGTTATTAGGATTAGGATGTGGACATCTTACGGGTGGGGGAACATGTTTTTTCAGGCTACCATGCCCTCCTGCAAGGTGCTGACCTTTCAGTGAAGGCCTGCCTTGATTAGGAGCGTTGCTGGGAGTCAGTTTGCTGCCCACTGAGCTGACCCTCAGGAAGTGCTCACCACCCTTGTGAATTCACAGCAGTCAGGGTCAGTCAGGCCCAGAAATACAATTCTTTCTTTCTTTCTATCTATCTATCTATCTATCTATCTATCTATCTATCTATCTATCTATCTATCTATCTATCTATCTAAAAGAGACAAGGTCTCATTATGTTGCCCAGGCTGATCTCACACTCCTGGCCTCAAGGGATGCTTTTGCCTCCGCCTCCCAAAGTGCTGGGATTTCAGGCATTGGAAATACAATTTTGATAAAGATCCGAGCCCTGGGGTTGCCTAACATCAGGAATCCTGACTCACCAACTCACTTCGTAAGCCCCATCTTGATCTCTGGGTCCTTCTCCAGTCTTGTTTCTTGTCAGTTTTCCTTAGTGCCCCACCAGCGCTCCAGACCCACCCATTTCATACGCAGTGGCCCTGAGGAGCACTTTGTTCAGCCTGGGCTATATCCTGAGCCAGCATCTCCCTCTGTTGCCCAGGCTGGAGTGCAGTGGCACTATCATGGCCTCGAACTCCCAGGCTCATGTCATTCTACCGCCTCAGCTTCCCAAGTAGCTGGGACCACAGGTGCGTGCCACCATGCCTGGGCCAATTTTTGTATTTTTTTTTTTTTGGTAGAGACGGGGTTTTGCCTTGTTGCCTAGGCTGGCCTCTAACTCTTGGGCTCAAGCAATTCTCCTGCCTTCGCCTCCCAAGTAACTGGGACTATAGGCACACACTGCTACACTTAGCTAATTTTTTTTTTTTTTTTTTGGTAGAGACAGGGTTTTGCTATGTTGCCCAGGCTTGTCTTGAACTCCTGGGCTCAAACAATCCTCCTGCCTTGGCCTCCCAAAGTGCTGGGATTGCAGGTGTGAGCCGCTGTGCCTGGCCTGAAGAACTATCTCCTGAAGATGCAGTACTCCCAGGGCCCCTCTGGTTGTTTGCCCCTGCAGCCCCCTTGCCTGAAATAGTCCCTTCTTTAACTCTCTCCCCACCTGATACCTAATTCCTTCTTCATAACTCAGCTGGAAATCTTCCTTCCTAGTCCCCCAGTCTGGAAGATGCCTGCCTGGGATTCTGGGGCATGCTGTTAACCTAGCTTCAATTGTAATTGTCTTGATGAGCCTGTCTCCCTACTGGACTATGAGCTCCTTGGAAGCAAAGACCCTGACTTTTATCTTAGCATTCCTGGCATTGGGCATAATGCCTAGAACAGAGAAGCCAGGCCGAGGTGTGTGCTGAATGGATAGAAGCGACAGCAGTAAAGTGTGTGATTATTCATTTCCAGTAGAAACTCCAGTGCTCAGCATTTGTGCGATCTTCACAGCTTAGCTGTGCTTGTTTCCTCACACAAACTCACATACACACGCTTTCACACGTGCACGAACGCTTAGATGCATACACTCAGCCCTGCGAGTACCTGCAGCACAGACACCCACAAGCATGTCTTTTTTTTTTTTTTGAGATGGAGTCTCTCCCTGTCACCAGGCTGGAGTGCAGTGGTGCGATCTCGGCTCACTGCAACCTCCGCCTCCCAGGTTCAT
>NW_022165149.1:0-1766 GCF_008728515.1 Papio anubis
GTGCAGTGGCCGGATCTCAGCTCACTGCAAGCTCCGCCTCCCGGGTTCATGCCATTCTCCTGCCTCAGCCTCCTGAGTAGCTGGGACTACAGGCGCCCGCCGCCACGCCCGGCTAAGTTTTGGTATTTTTAGTAGAGACGGGGTTTCACCGTGTTAGCCAGGATGGTCTCAATCCCCTGACCTCGTGATCCGCCCGTCTCGGCCTCCCAAAGTGCTGGGATTACAGGCTTGAGCCACCGCGCCCGGCCAGGATTTCTTAGAAAGATTTTTAAAGCAGCAGTCATAAATATGCTTCAGTGAGCAATTACAAACATGCTTGAAACAAATGAAAAATACCACCTCTCAGCAAAGAAATAGAAAATATAAAGGAGAACCAAATGGAAATGTTATGCCCAGACTGTTTGTTCCCCAAAGAAGACCACCAGAGTCCAGAGTCAAAGCCAAGCGGCAGGGATCTTTACTGCAAGTTCGAACTTGGTCCCTCCTTTACACAGTATACAAGAGGGCCCCGAACAATGCGAGCGTCTGCTTTTTATAGCCCGAAAGTTGCAGGGGAACAAAGAAATTCTTTTGGCTCCCGCGCTTTCAGTAGCCTTGAACGGCTGTCTCCTTATCAGAGACTTTCCAGGTGGTGTTTATACTGGGCTCAGGGAGTTTGAGAGATATATGGTGGTGGGATGGGAGGATGGGATGTGTCTGTGCTAGGCTCAGGGAGTTTTGAGCCCGGGGCTGAGGAATGTGCCCAGCTCCTTTCAGAAATTTTATAACTGAAAGATAATAATAATTGTAATAATAATTCAGTGGATGGGCCCGACAGCAGAATGGAGGGGACAGAGGAAGGAATCAGTGAACTGGAGATAGAATAATAGAAATGACACCATCTGGAAAACAGAAAATAGACTGAAAAATTGAAGACCTTTGGACTATAACAAATGATCTAATATTCATTTCATGAGTCTTGGAAAAGCAGGAGAAAGGGGTTGGGGCTGAAAAATGATTGAAGAAATATTGGCTGTAAAAGCCCCAAATTTAGCAAAAGACTTAAGCCTACATATTTAAGAAGGTGAGCAACCTCCAGACACGATAAACACACAGAATCCTCACCTCAATACATTATAATCAAACTTCTGAAAACTAAAGAAAATTTTAAAATCTTGAAAGCTGTGAGAAATACGAAAAGCACAACCATAAGAGGAAAAATTGAATTTGCACTTCATCAACAAATTTTTATCTGTTAAGGACCCTGTTAAGAAGATTAAAAGGGCTGGACGCCATGGCTCTTGCTTACAATCCTACCACTTTGGGAGGCCGAGGCAGGCGGATCACTTGAGGTCAGGAGTTCGAAACCAGCTTGGCCAATATGATGAAACCTTGTCTTTACTAAAAATACAAAAAATTAGCCGGGCATGGTGGTGGATGCCTGTAATCCCAGCTACTTGGGCTGAGACAGGAGAATCGCTTGAACCTGGGAGGCAGAGGTTGCAGTGAGCTGAGATTGTGCCAGTTCGTAAATATTTTAGGCTTTCTCTGTGGAAATTGAACATGTTATAGCTAAATAGCTGATAAGGAAGTTGCTTTGTCTTTTATTTATTTATTTATTTATTTATTTATTTGACACAGGGTCTTGCTGTGTCACCCATGCTGGAGAGCTTGGTGTGATCATGACTCACTGCAGTTTCAACCTCCTAGGCTCAAGCAATCCTCCTGCCTCAGCCTCCCCAATAGCTGGGGCTACAGGCATACATCACCATACCTGGCTAATTTTA
>NW_022165150.1:0-62075 GCF_008728515.1 Papio anubis
CAGGCGCCCGCCACCTCGCCCGGCTAGTTTTTTTTTTGTATTTTTTAGTAGAGACGGGGTTTCACCGTGTTAGCCAGGATGGTCTCGATCTCCTGACCTCGTGATCCGCCCGTCTCGGCCTCCCAAAGTGCTGGGATTACAGGCTTGAGCCACCGCGCCCGGCCAAGTTTATGTTTTTTAATGCTGTTGTAATGGTATTGTTTTTAAAATTTCAATTTCTGGGCAATTGTTAATATTTGCCAATTCAGTTGATTTTTGTATACTGGCCTGCATTATGCAAATTTGCTAAATTCCTTAATGTTAGCGGCTTTTTTGAAGACTATGACATTTTCTACACAGCTAATCCTGTTGTTTGTGAATAAAGATAGTTTTATCCGCTTTCCAATCTAGATGACTTTTCTTTTATAATTTTATTTTTATAGATTTGGAGGGTACAAGTATGGTTTTGTTACATAGATATATTACTTAGTGGCAATGTCTGGGCTTGGAGCGTACCCATCACCTGAATAATATACACTATACTCAATAGGTAATTTTTCATCTCCCTACCTCCCTTCCACCTTTTGGAGTCTCCAATGTCTATTATTCCATTCTGCATGTCTGCGTGTATCATTTAGCTCCCATTTATAAGTGAGAATATATAATTTAGAAACTATGTTTTCAAGTTATTTCACTTGGGTTAATGGACTCCAGTTCTATCCATGTTGCTGCAAAAGGCATTATTTCACTGTTTTTTTATGGCTGAGTAGCATTCCAAGGGATACATATAAATATATCACATTTTCTGGCGTGAACCCGGGAGGCGGAGCTTGCAGTGAGCTGAGATCCGGCCACCGCACTCCAGCCTGGGCAACAGAGCCAGACTCAGTCTCAAAAAAAAAAAAAAAAAAAATATATATATATATATATCACATTTTCTTTCTTTCTTTTCTTTTTTCTTTTTTTCTTTTTTAAATGGAGTCTCACACTGTCACCCAGGCTGAAGTGCAGTGGCACGATCTAGGCTACTGTAACCTCTGCCTCCTGGGTTCAAGAGATTCTCCTGCCTCAGCCTCCCAAGTAACTCTGATTACAGGCATCTGCCACCATGCCCAGCTAATTTTTTGTATTTTTAGTAGAGATGGGGTTTCACCATATAGGCCAGGCTGGTCTTGAACTCCTGACCTCATGATTCATCCGCCTCAGCCTCTCAAAGTGCTGGGATTACAGGTGTGAGACACCGTGCCTGGCCACCACATTTTTTTAATCCAGTTGTCCACTGATGGACATGTAGGACACTTCCATGACTTTGCTATTTATTGTGAAACATATGAGTGCGGGTGTCTTTTTGGTATAATGTAGATGATTTTTCTTTTTCTTGCCTTATTGCACTGGTTAGAATCTTCAGTATAGTGTTGAATGGAAATGGTGAAAGCAAACATATTTTACTTCTTCCTGAACTTATGGGGAAGTCATTCAGTTTTTAATAATTAAAAATGCTACGAGATACAGGTTTTTGTAGATGTCTTTTATCAGGTTAAGGTAGTTCTCTTACTAGTTTGTTGGAGAGTTTTAGTCAGGGATGGATATTGAATTTTGTTATCAAATGCTTTTTCTGCATCCTTGGAGACGATTGTGTTGTCTGAAGAAACAAGCTAGCCTTGTGGACTACAGAAAATGGGAACAGGGGTTAAATTATTTATAATAATACCCTTAACTTACGATTCTCCAGAATAGGGGTCAGCAAAATTTTTCTATAGTACATATTTTTTGTAGTAAATATTTCAGATAATATTTTTGGCTTTGCAGGCCACATATAGTATCTGTCACTTATTCTCCTTTGTTTTGCTTGTTTTTTAAATATACCTTTAACAATTTTTTGAAAACCTATTCTTAGCTCACATTAAAAAATTTAGGTCTGGCTACCTGAGATGAAAATGTCTTTTACATTTTTAAAGGGTTGGTTTTATAGTTGAAAAAAAGAAGCAATATGTAGCCAGCAAAGCCTAAAATATCTATGATCTGGCTCTTTATAGAAAAAGTTTACCAACTCTCTGTTCTAAAATATTGTCACAAAATACTTTGAAAGGAAGATTAACATTTTCATATTTTTCAAGAGCAATTCAGTGGAGAAACAATGGTTTTCTGCATATGGGCTGGATTAAATTAAGCCAAGGTATCAGTCAGATAATCAGGGGCAACTTTTTCTCATCTGTGGTACTAGTCTCCAAACTGGGAAATTTTTAAACGAGGGTGTGATTATTAAAAGCATGAAATGTGAAGAAGCAGCTGAGTCTCTCAATTTATTAGTTTGAAATTAATTGATGGTAACTCTGTTTGATTTCTCAGAGACTGAAAAACTTGGCTCCTTGGTTTAGAAGCAGTACTGACTGAAACTTAGTTCTTTGGAAATACACAAGGTATAGTCTTGACTTGAGTCTTTAAACCAACACTTACATAGCAGTAATGATATCCCAGGCATTATTCTAAGAGTTTTATGCTCTGGGCCTGTCTCCTGTTCTATAAAAAGAAGATGACAATGATACTAATAATAGCCCTGTCATAAGGTTGCTGAGGGGATTACATATGGTTAACTTGTAATGCATATATGTAATAAATGTTGTTAACTTGTCAGGCAGTGGTGGGGCCAGAATCTGGCTCCGAACTCAGTACCATGCTGTTTCTCCACATTCAGTGCCCCTTTCTCAGCTTCTGCCCTTTCCCTCTGGTCTTCCTCCTCAAGTCTTTTAGTGGTCCACAAATACTGATAGAGGTGAGATGTAACCAAAAAGTCCCATTTGACTCCCTTGTTAGCAAACTACAAGATTGATAGCACTTGTAAAGCAACATTCAATTTTAATTTGCGGTACAGAATAACGTTTGATCAGTGTTCATTTAAATATTGATTTAGTATCTCTTCAAGAATTCAAAACCTTATGAGTGAGGAGGGTCCGAATGTTTTAGAGAAAGACAGAGGAAGACACAGGGACAGTGAGACAAGAATATAAAACTAAAGAAACTAAGAGTGGGCTGGGCGTGATGGCTCACACCTGTAATCCTAGCACTTTGGGAGGCTGAGGCGGGTGGATTGCCTTAGCTCAAGAGTTCGAGACCATCCTAGGTAACCCGGTGAAACTCCGTCTCTACTAAAAATACAGAAAATTACCCGGGCATGGAGGTGTGTGCCTGTAATCCCATCTACTCGGGAGGCTGAGGCAGGAAGATTGTTAGAACCCGGGAGGCAGAGGTTGCAGTCAGTGATCTGAGATCCCGCCACTGCACTCCAGCCTGGGCGACAGAGCGAGACTCTGTCTCTTGAAAAACAAAACAAAACAAAAAAGAACAGAAAAAAAAGAAACTAAGAGTGAAGAAAGCTTCTACTCTTTTATTTTCCTCTGACCTGAAAACAAATTTGAAATTTTCCATAGTTTAGATTCATTTGAATCCATTTTAAGCAGTTTGTGTTTTTTCCAAATGAGCCTCTCTAGGTAACCATTGACTGCATATTAATTATGACACTGACTACTTTTAAAGGTCAAGAAACAAAATAACCAAAATCAAAACATGTCATTCAGGGTAAACTACCTCCCCACATTCATTGTCCCTAATGTGCACATCACCTGAAACACTTGATTTTCTTCCTGGGAAATGGGCAGAGACCCATCTGTCCAATGCTTAGTGCCACACGGATCCATACCACTGAGTTACTCCTGTGGCTGGTTCCTGTGCACCACTCTGGACCGGGCCTGATTTTATTCTCCCACAGACTCACGGTTCTTGTTTTCCCCACTCTTTATAAACGCAGTGCGTTCTTGTCAAGCCCTTATTTGTATGGCTTTACTTAATATACTAGCATTTGACGTATAAGATCACTGGGAAAAACTACGCAGTTATCAGGCTACAGCCTTTTCACTTTTTCTTGGGCTTTCAGAGAACTCATGCAATGTAACCTACCAAGCGTCTAAAGCTTTTACCACACTTGTCCTTTTCCAGGTACCCAGGCTCTGAAATGGCAACTCGTAATACAGTAACTCCACTTAAAATTCCATCCCTGATGTCTTTAGTATTGATCACTCAAATTTGTTGTCTAAAGTAGCTTTAGTTCTCTCTCTTACCTTACTTCTTGAGGGCAGAAGAGAGAGGTTCTACTATAAAAGTAATACATCTTCATTTTAGTAAAACCAGAAAATTCAGATCAGCAAATAAAGAAATATTAGAATCACCTCTAATCCCGATCATGCAGAGTTAACTTGCTGGTGTCATTTTCATGGATATTCTCATACTGTTTACCCACATAGAGTTTTGTTTTTTTTTTCCAAAAATTGGATACTTAGTAAAATACTGTCTTGTAACATTTTTCTTTTATTTTTTCCAAGTTTCTAATCTTCTACATTGATTTTAATGATTTTATTACAGAGGTGTGTTTTACTTTAACAAATCTACTGTTGTCCACAGGTCCCATTCCAGGAGGCTTTTCATACAGAAGATGAGTGGACACCAACTAGAGACACTGGAGCAAGGGCCCCACAGTGTGACATTTGGTTGTCTCTTGATGGGGGAGGGAAAGTGTGCTTTTGGGTACAAGTATGGGATAGGTGGATCCTATCATGTGGAGGATATTGCTTCTCGACCTTTTGGCTAAGATCAAGTGTAGTATCATGAGGAGGCTTCTTTGAAATTGTGGGTTTCCACTTATGTAATCAGTGTGCCATTATATGCCTAGCACCAAGGTATGTAAATGTTGCATTAAAACCTTCTTGAAGTGGCCGGGCGCGGCGACTGATGCCTGCAATCCCAGCACTTTGGGAGACCGAAGGCGGGCAGATCACGAGGTCAGGAGTTTGAGACCAGCCTGACCAGCATGGTGAAACCCTGTCTCTACTAAAAATACAAAAATTAGCTGGGCGTGGTGGTGTGCGCCTGTAATCCCAGCTACTCGGAAGGCTGAGGCAGAAGAATTGCTTAAACCCGGGAGGTGGAGGCTGCAGTGAGCTGAGATTGCGCCACTGCACTCCAGCTTAGGCGACAAGTGAGACTATGTCTCAAAACAACAACACCACCACAACAACAACAAAAAACAAAAAACAAACAAACAAAAAAACCTTCTTGAGGTATTTGCCATCTCACAATGTATTTATTTCAAAGTGATGCCAAGGCTCTGTAATAAAGTGTACTTATGATGACATATGATCTGACAAAGCATTTATTTGTGTGAAATGTCTTTCAAATACAATACAAATTAAAGACTATTTAGCTCTATATGTAGCAAAGATTTCTTCATACTACCTAGGATGCAAAAATGTCATGCGATTTGGGGCCCTAACTTGTAAAGGGCAGCAAGAAGTATTATATTTTGTGTTACTATTGGAGGATCCTTCACTATTTAGAGTGTACCAGGGCCTTGGGGCCTAACTCCGAGCAAAGGGTAAAGGAAATGTGTTCGTCTTTGGTCTCAGTCCATTGGGTGGTTTGGAAGATGCCTCTGTCCAGGCCCTGTAGTTTTAGTTCAGCCAACCCCACCTGTGGCTGCACTCCCCTAGGGCGGGGCTGGACTGGCTACAGTGAACCCACTTCACTGCTGCTCTCAGTAATTCTGTTCACGGCCACAGGCTAGTCACTGGGTCATGATGCTTTCCCCTTTCCAAGGTGCCTCTGCCTCAGGGATGCCCAATGTGAGTAGACTGGCATTGTTAGCTACTGTCAGAACTGGAAGTCCCAGTTGCCAAACTCCATCTTTTCCTCGACTTGGACAATTCATCCTTAGAGCCTTGCTGGGCCCCTGTCACCCAGTCGAAGGCAGTGGGAGAGAAGGAGATTCATCAGGCTAGCTCATCCTACCTGCTTCGAAACACACAAGCGGTGTCACGTTTCACCAAGGAGCAAGAAAAATATAACTCAAGACAAATGTCTGACTGCCTTTCTGTAGAGAAAGGAGGATTTTTAACTTTTCTTTTGCTAAAGCACCGCAGTCAGTGAAAATGAACAACTTACCCTGTCCCATGTGTTACTGTATCCAGTGTTTGTCCATCACATACAGGAGCTTCCATTTATGCAAACCTTTCTATGTCCCAGACAATATTATTCTAAATGATTTTATGTTTTTATTCATTTAATCCTCATGGCCCCAGTATTCCACCCCCATTATTACAATGATGAAACTGAGGCACTGAGAGTTTACATTATTTGCCCAGGAACATACAGTAACACAAAACTATTTTGTGTCATGAAAGAAATAATACAGTTGGAAAAGTCTGAGAAAAAGCTGGACATTTAGTACCCCTGTTACAATCTTCAAGAATTAAGGTTTTGATGCTTATCTGTTTGGTGTGAGTCCATAAGAACGAGGTGGGACAAAGAATATAACTTCAGCATAACTTCAAAATTTTAGCTTTGATAGAACTTGGAAGTGATACAAACGTTTTGCAAAACGTGGAGAAGATAGCTTTCCTCCTCAAAGAGCAAAGTTTATAATCTTTTTTCACCTTCTCGATGGAATTGTTGATTTATTATTATTATTTTTTGCCACTGTTTTCTGGGAATCCCCTTCCATGCCTACTGCTCTCTCAAAAGGAGCGTCTTTACAGCACATAGAACTCTGAAGATTAGAAGGCACAGGGACACGGCAGATTGTGCTAGCACTCTGAAGAAACTGCATTTAAAGGAAATGCAAACTGCAGAGAAAATCTGACATTTTAAGAGAAAACATTTTTCTAAGCTAAACCAAGGTTTGTCATTTACAGTATTTATTGTGGAGAAGGAAAAAAAAAATTTTCGTAAAAAATATTTCATAGCTCTCTGTCTCAATTTCCTTAAGCAGCAACTGCTGTTCTTTAGCAACTCTGGGAAAGCCTAAGGGACGAGGCAGAGCCCTGGCTAAACTGGGGAACTTTCATAATCTCCCAGGGGTGGAAACAGACTTGGAAGAATAATCCAGAGCAGAGGTATAGAGGCAACCTCTGGATGCCGTGCTGTGAACAGTTGACTCAGATCCTATGAGGATTCCTGTCTATGTCCAACATGAATGTTGCCCCATTTTATCAAACTGAGTTGAATGGACATTGCTGGCAGTAGTAACAACAATAGAAAAATTGTCATACCTTTGCTTGCCATGTTAATCGACCAAGTTAATGTGACTTATCTCTAATGTCCCAGGTTAAATACCATGATTTCCTGTAGTGTTTCCCAGACAAAATTGACACTCTTGAGTTTCCCAAAACACTTGTCACACATCCCCATGTTTTGATTTAACAGGTCTATTTTCTCTCCTAAACTGAGCTTTTTGAGAGCAACAACTAAGATTTATCTCTGATTTTGCAGTACTTGCTGGCAATTTATGAACTAAATTGTTGAAATATATGTCTAATACCAAGGATGATGCTAACATAAGTGACATCTGATTTTTGCGCTTTGTTTTGTTTTTTAGCCTCAGTTCCTTCAAGACTACCCTTTACCTTGTTTTCTGTCCTCTAAATGCCTGTGGCCATCTGCTTCTCGATTCTTTGTTTTCCCTTAGGCAAGGTTTCTCAGACTTCCAATGGAAACTTAAGAAATACCAAATGCTTGTTAATGAGTACCCCTCAATATCTGGAGGTCTGGTGTGAACTGAGATTTGTTGGAGTTTCATACTTCCTCTAAAACATTAATCTAAATTTTTTGTATGTTCTACTACATGTAATACATTTTCCCATAAAACTTCTGAAAATTTTACATAGTTTCATAGTCCCAAAGAGAGTAGTTTGAGATCATGGTGCTAAGCAGTTAATAACGGTGAGCTGATTACAGCTCATGCGAGTGCCTTCCTAGGAAGGCATCAGATGGCACTCTACGAGGAAGGATTTCTGAAATCTGGGAAACAAGAGAGAATTTGGAGGGAATCACCTTATTAGTTGTATCTCATTCTGCCTGACCAAAAGTTGTTACTGACAGGGACTTTGGAGTTGGTTTGTAACACAAGTTTCACTCTATTGGTAATTGCTGACAATATATTATAGACTGCTGAGAAGAGGATAACTGAGATGTACTTAGCGTTCTCTGAAATTCTGTACACATTATCTAATATTATTGTCTTAGTTCATGATAATCCTAAAATATGGATGGAAATATTGGCAACCTACCTGTTTTATTTTAAGAAAAACCCATCTTCTTAATTGAAAATACTTCCTCTAGAGTTAAGTTTTTTTATTTCCAAGGTGTTAGTTTTAGTTGTGTATTTAACCAAGAGAAATAGCCCACTGGCTAGCTAACTTCTTTTTTGTCTTATTCATTCTTGTGATACATAAAGTAATGTTATACAGCAATGAAAGTGAACAAAGTGGGGTTTCATCTGCTTTTATGAATGAATCTCACATCAGGTTTAATTAAAAAGGAAGTTTTGAAAGAATATATACAGTCTGTTACTACTAATGTGAAGTGTAAAAACATATAGGACCAAATAATATATTATGTAGGAATACACGCACACATTAAAATTACAAAGATAAGCAAAGGAATAATAAACTGAAAACTCAGGATGTAGTTAACTCTGGTGGGGAAGAGGGAGAAGAGAGGAAGGGACCTGTCATGAGGAGGGTAATACAGGTGTCTGCAATCGCATAGCAAATACTCTCTCTTTTTAGCTGGGTAGTTAGTAAATGAGTTTGTTACATTGTATCTTACATTATGCATATTATTGCATGCATAAAATATTTTATAATTCAAATACTGAAAAAAGGAAAATGTGAGAGTGACATAATATGATGGACAAGCAAAAATGTGTCTTCAGAAACGATTTTGCAATTGGAATAGCTCCCAGGTCAACACTTTGGTGCCAGTGATGAGTAGGAAAACAGAATACTTGTAAGACGGGCTGCTGTTCCCAGTCTTTTGTCCTTCAATATTTCAAACTTAAAGACCTATTTATCTTATAAAAGTAAGATAATATTTCATTCCAAGTCTAAAATATTAAAATATGTAATGGACCAACTACAATCAAGAAGTTGGTTAGGGATCAAACAAAACAATTTGTTTTTAGACAGTAACATGATAGAGATAAAAGCAATTTTTACCTTAGGCTCGCATATGCATCAAATTGAACAAAAGTCTCATCAATTTCTTGGATTACGATAAAAGTATGACAATAAATTACTTGTATGGCTAGGTGCTGTAGTCAATGCCTATAATCCTAGCACTTTGGGAGGCTGAGGCAGGAGGATCACTTGAACCTAGAAGTTCAAGACCAGCCTGGGCAACATAATGAGTTCCCATCTCTACAGAAAATTTCTAAAAACTAGCCAAATGTGGTGGCACGTGGCTGTGGTCCCAACTACTTAGGAGGCTGAGGTGGGATGAACACTTGAGTCCAGGAGGTTGAGACTGCAGTGAGCCGTGATCATGCTGATTCACTCCAGCCTGGGTGACAAAGCGAGATCCTGTCTCAAAGAAAAATTACTCTTATGAGACAAATCAGTCTGTAAATTTGAAATACTAAAAGACAATTTCTTTGACTTATGGAGATTTAAGCAATAGTGACTACAGCATCTATAACATGAATTAAGGCAACAATAGTTATGTTAAGACAGATCACACAGAAAGAATATATTCAGTTATAGAGAATGAATTCTCAAAAAACATGTACTGGTTTCTTACCATATTTCTTTTTAAGCAAGAACATGGATAATTAAAATATATTATCAAAGGAAAGTAAATTTAAATGCATAACCTGTTCATTCAATAAATATTTATTTTTTACTTGTTATGCAGATGAGGATTACAGATGGTTCTTGACCTCAATTTACCTAAATGCTGATTCAAGGGACTTGACATGTAAACCCATACATGGAAAAGCTATGTGAGACAAATCCAATTCTAGCAGACATTTGATTGTCTATTATGTGCTCAGGTGGAGATGAAAATCAAAATTTTCCTTCTTCAGTGAGTCCAGTAAGAGAGACAGGCAGGGGTAAGCAATAAAAAATTGGCATAGAGTGTGCGAAGTGCTGGAATAGCAGGGTGTGAGGCTGTAGTAACCCAGAGAATGGGCACATGCTCTAGCCTGAGGAAATCAGGGAAGGCTTTCAGGAGGAGGTGGTACTTGAACTTCATTAGGAAATGAATGAGTTATGGCACAGATAAAGAATGACCATTACAGGGAGAGGAAGTAGCATATGCAAAGGCATAGAGATGAGAGAATATGAACTTTCTGGGAACGGCCAGCACAGTGACAGAAGTGACAGAGCTGGTGGGTACGGCAGATGAAGCTGGAGATATCGGTAGGGAGGAGTCGGATCACAGGATTCTCATACACTAGGCAAACGGGTTTGGGCTTTATCCTGAAGGCAATGGGGAGCCACAGAAGGCTGTGAAGAAGGAGAGTGAGTGATGTGGTAAGGTTTGTGTTTTAGCTCCTTCTAGAAGCAATGGGTGATGAGAGATGGGAGTGGAGGCTGACTAGGGCAGCACCAAGAGGCAGGCACACAGACAAGGAAATTCAAGCTTTGGGAATGGAATGTTTCCCTGAGGGAAGGCGGACGGAGTGAGGAAAGGGGACTGAGGGAAGAACTCTAGGTAACAGCAGCATCCCAGGGCAGGACTGGCTACCCAATGGATACGTCTGGCACAAAATGGAGCCCCTTTTCTCAAAGGCAAAATAAGTATATTGTTAAAGTACTAAACTATAAAGTGTTTTTCTTTCTCCTGCTGTCTCACTCTCAACCTGTCATAGTCTTTTTTTACTTGTTATTTAATGGGATGCTGTCTTGAAGATGGGAATACTGGTGGGATGAGTACAGACCCTCACAGGTACCTGGGGACTCATCCTAAACTTGGCCTGAGCTCGTGCCTCATGTGCTCTCCACCTCCGTTCAGTCAGCCACCGGACTGATGTGCTGTGCCCTAGCCAGGGGTGGAGAAGCAGAGTCAGACATCTCCCCTTCCCATGACTTGCTGTCCCCAATCCATGGTGAATAGACAACCTTTACAGGTGTAGCAACCTCTTTTCCGAACGCACTGTGTGCACGGGAGCCAGTGAAAAGCTTGTCCCCTGCTGAGTCCTATGTGAAAAGTGCTGTGGCACCATGCATTAAACCCTTCTAAGTGGGGTCCCTGTCCAGCTGCGCCGATCCCATTCATGATGCCAGGCCTT
The DNA here is from genome assembly GCF_008728515.1 of Papio anubis. NCBI lineage: Eukaryota > Metazoa > Chordata > Mammalia > Primates > Cercopithecidae > Papio > Papio anubis. The sequence goes on from NW_022165150.1 coordinate 11,099, forward strand.
TCTCAGGGTGGGCAAAAGCAGAGAACTCTTGTTATTAAGACAGAAAAACAACCTGGGAGGAGTATGTGGCCTAAAAGAGGAGTTTTTTGTTTGTTTTTGCTTTTAGAAAACTTGTTTCATAAAGTTTTTCAAGAGCCATGCTTTCAAATATACGTTATATACTTAGTATACTTCAGCAAATTAAATCTTTTTCAAAGTTGAATATGAGAAACACATCAAACACATTCTAACAGGTACCTGGCTAGCAATTATAATTGCTAGCACTTGTTTAGCCCTATTTGTCAGGTGTTTTACATACTTATGTCTAATTCTCATAAGATGGACACAAGAGAAGCTATAAGCCCAGTTTTTAGGTGAGAAGATGTAGGCTTGAAGAGTATTAATTAAGTTGCCCCAGGTAACTAGAGTAGATGGTGGTAGAACCAGCATTGGGAAGTCAAGTGTGAGAGAGTTCAAATTCACACTCTTTCCCGCCACACCACCCTGCTTCTATCTTTCTTGGGTTTAGAGGAAAGTCGTAAAAGGGCACATATTCTATCTTAGAGAGGCCCTGAAATCCTTCCATAAGGAGGCAACTCCTGAACAGAGTAACAAGGGATAGACAGGGATTTTGCAGAAAGCTGGGACAGGAAGGGACTTCTCAGGCGCAAGGAACAGTAAATGTAAGTTACGAGTAAAAGAATATAATGCTTCAGGGACTGAGAATGAAGAGCACTTTGAAGCTTACAGAATGCTTTAGCTGCAAGTTCTCCATCTATATTCAGCACAGGGATTTTATTATCTTCTCCCTTGTGTAGATGAAAACAAGATCGCAGCAAGGTTAAATGTTGTCCCCAGGTACACAGATCAAGAAAATTGCTGAGCTCGGCCTTCTGGTGCCAGATCCTGTGTTCCTCCTTCTCTGCTCCAGTCTGCGAGCAGGGCTGTGGCACACTACGCTTACTTTTCTTTCCTCATGTCTTTCCTGCCCTCCTTTCCTTCTGTTCCAATTCCCTCCCTGACTTATATCCATTTTATTTTGACTGCTTATGTTGTATATATTTTTATAAGCTAGCTTAAGGCATTTTCCACCAAAGCTGGGTATACATCAAAACACATGTGTGTGTGTACACACACACAATAATAGAAAAAGCACTCAAAAGCTTGCCTCCATAACGAACATATCCACTGTTACTAGGTTTATAGTCTACTCCAGGTCTGGTCCAAAGTATCCACATTTTTGCCCAGGCATGATGCCAGGTGTAGATGTAATGTTCTGTTTTGCTTTTTGTCCATTCAGTGTAATATGAAAATCAGGTTTCCATGTTACTACAAAGCTATAATGCAATGGAGAATATCCTGGGTAATAAAGTGTCTTTCAAAGGTTCCACCTATGTTTTGGTGGTTACCTGTGGACTTCTACATTCAGTGTAGTATCCTGAGCCCCAGAAGGTGGAACTGAGTGAGGCTGGCCGTGGGACCAAGTCACCTTCAAGTCTTTAATAGTTTGGAGTCCATTTCAGGCCTGTGGATTTTATCACTCTTTTCAAATTATCTGATCTCTACCCTGAGGGAGCGAAAAGGCGATCTCCTCTGTGGTCAGTGGTCATTTAGGTCTTTTTACGCAGCTCAGAGAGCAGCAACTGGAAAGCTTAAAGGCTGCCTAGAATTGTGGTTGTTGGCTGTGAGACACCACTTCCCCTAATGCCACTCCCCAGGAGGCTGAACCAGCACTGTGAAAGGGCTTGGAACAGGACTACCGCCAGGGACTCTGTTAGGACCTGCCCCAGACCCTATAGCTCAACATGTAATACTGAGCTATTGGGTCTGATAGGATGTCATGAGCCAAAGAGGCTTTAAACTCCCTGAGAACAGAAGATAGGCCTATGTGTAATAAACCAACACTTAAAGGAGATACACCTGCCAGATTGGAATCTCAGAAGTTTAGGGAGTGATATATCAAAGTCTGATACATTTTTGACTTGCTGACAGGGTACTTGACACATGTTAGAGTCCCCTTAAATGCTTTCTGGAAAGAATTAACCAGGTTGGCTACTGGAGAAAAGCAGCGGCTGAATGTGTCACCTTTGCCGAGAGGCTGGGGAAGCCCCTGCCTGGAAGTTAGAGGACCCCTGACTGAGAACCCAGGAACCCCTGCTTAAACTCTGGGCAAACGCTGTTAACAGGAGACTTTGAGGATAAGAAAAGCATGAGGTTTTTATTTCTGGATGGCGCTTCCTCTCCACATCTTACTGGGACAATGGGTTGGGAGAAAAGTTACTTTTTTTTTTTTTGTATCAATGGTTATTTGTGGAGGAAGAAGCAGAAGAATCAATTAAGAATAGTTAAGCTGTTTGTGGTATGAGGAGCAAGAAGTCATTGGCCTGAACCAGACCCAAAGAGAGCTTTGAAGGCAGGAGAGAGGAGATTCATAGCAAATACTGAATTAGTTGAAAAGTGTTCTTTTCACAATTAATTTAACAGTGATTGAGATTAAAGCATGGGCAAGACAGAAGCACCGCTCTTCAGTCAGGTGCCAGAGGGGCTTCCTCATGTGCTGCTATGGCTGTGGCTTCTGTAGGAGACCCTTTACCTTTGCGATCTCCCCCAGATTTCCTGGTGCCTGTAGTCTGGACTGTCAAGCAACGCTGTGTGTGCTCTGCTTGAGGGCTGTGCTGGGCAGTCAGGGTAAAGACAGAAATGAAATGCTGTACATGGTGCAGTTAAAGAGGGAGAGAGTTGCCAGCCCCAGCCTGTGGCAAGCAATTGATGGTCAGCAAATCAACAGAGTTTTTGTTTTTGTTTTTTTTCACACTGAGAGCTGAGCTTCTTAGAATTGAATTGATAATATCACAAGACAACTTATTATTAGGAAAATCTAAATGTATAAAAAATTTGGGCCAGGTGTGGTGGCTTACGCCTGTAATCCCAGCACTTTGGGAGGCCGAGGCGGGAGGATCACGAGGTCAGGAGATCGAGACCATCCTGGCTAACATGGTGAAACCCCGTCTCTACTAAAAATACAATAAATTAGCCGGGCGTAGTGGCGGGTGCCTGTAGTCCCAGCTGCTCTGGCAGCTGAGGCAGGAGAATGGTGTCAACCCAGAAGGCGGAGCTTGCAGTGAGCTGAGATCGCACCACTGCACTCCAATCTGGGCAACAGAGTGAGATTCCGTCTCAAAAAAAAAAAAAATTTTTTTTGCTGCAGTGGGAGAGAACTCTACTTTGATAAGGTTGGCAAGTGTCTTAGGAGGAGGAAGTCAGAAGTTGGGTATTTATAGGGCTTTCGTGTGGGGAACTGATGGGACTGGGCTAAGTTTGGCATATAATAGTTTAGAATTAGTGGACACAGTGAAGCCAGGGTCTTGAAATAAGTCTTGGTAAGTAAGCTGTTGTCTGAAATGCCTGTTGCTCAGATAAGTAGACTATTGTCTCCAATAAGTTGATTGTGAGGAATTTCCAGTAGCAAACAATGTAGTTATTTATTGGTTTACAAATATCGTTCCTGGGCAAGGCCTTCCTAGAATAAACGAAATCATGTCATAGGTCACTTATAATCTTATGAATTATATTTCAAATGTTCTCAATTCTCATCAGGTGGCTTTCCTGGAATGGCACGAGGAAGTTCCAGATTTTGTGTTAGCACTCAGTACCCATGCAAGTAGCGCCTAAAGGAGCCAGCTAAGGACAAAGGGGGTAGTAGAAAGGCATGAAGGTTTTGAGGCTTTTGTACTTGCAGGATATAGATGGAGTATACGCTTTGGAGACCACGAAGTAATCAAATGTTGGGAGGCAGTCTCGACTTTACTAGAAAATAGAAAGAAGGTGGGGAGGGGAGACTAAGATACTTGGCATTAGAAATCTGTAGGATGTGATAAGAAACCAGAAGTCTACTGAGAGTGAAATTGCAGTAGGATAAGACTTGATTCCTCAGGACAAACCATGTGGGGTTCACACTGAGTGAAGATCTGGACTCCTGAAGCTGTTAGCTTATTGATGGTAGTTAGAAGAATTTAAGGGAGACTCTGGAGGAAACTAGAATGAAATTATGGTAGGACAAGACTTGGTGGTGCCAGGAAGAAGGAACTACTCCTTCTGTCTGCCCTATGGAGGAGGTGGTTAATGGTGCTCTTCCCTTGTGTTGCCACAGCATTGCCTCTTGGCCACTTAGATTTCTGATTCACAGCATAAAAAAAATAAAATATTGGATGAGACAGAACAAGACTTAGACACACAGAGAGAAGCATCAAACAACTAGAATTGAGGCGGCTGCTGGAAAGAAAAAAAGAAAAAAGTTTAAAAATGCAACCACAGAAATAGGTGGACTGATGTGTAGTAGGCCAGACTTGGGTAGATTATGTTCTGTGAAACAGTAAAAGAATAAATGACTCAGAGAGAGAAAGGCACAGATTCAAATCTGTAGGATTACCATGAACACCAAACTAAATCTTCCTCTCTTTGTCCTTCCTCCCTTATTTTCTTTCTCTTTTTGTAGCCATTGCATGCCTACTATATACAGGACTAGGAGCCACAAGTAAAATACAATAGAATGCAGAGATAATTCTAATCTATGAAGACTTGAGTACAAGGCTACGTCAGTGGATACACTTTTCCCAAAGGCTGTTTCATTTATGCAGGAACACGGGGAGGACTAAGAGTCTTGAAGATCTCATGGTGAGCCCAGGTTGTCTTACTGGTTGATAAGGTGCCAAGGTCAAAGCGTCAAGAGATAACCAGGTTGGCTGAGGACTCAGATCTTCAAGGTGCTGGCAACCATATTGATGGTAGTGGGTTTTACTAGGCAGAGGGCCCTCTGATCCCTTCTGCCCATATCCAAAGACAGAACAAGGGATTGATAGGGCAAAGTTGTGCCTCCCTCTGTCCTGAGTCAGTTCATACAATTGAGGGTGGTCAGATTATATCTCTTCCTCGGCACTTGCTCCTCTTTTGGTCACACAGAGATAAAATAAAGGGGGAGGAAAATTTGAGAAAATTGTGTAAAAGGCCAGGTGTGGTGGCTCACACCTGTAATCCCAACACTTTGGGAGGCCAAGGCAGGAGGATTGCTTGAAGTCAGGAGTTTGAGACCAGCCTGGGCACAAAGTGAAACCCCTGTCTCTACAAAAAAAAAAAAAATTTTTTAAATTAGCCAAGTGTGGTAGTACATGCCTGTAGTCCCAGCTACTAGGGAGGCTGAGGTGGGAGGATCACCTCAAAGTCCAGGAATTTGAGGTATAGTGAGCTATGATTTTACCACTGAACTTCAGCCTGGGAGACAGAGCAAGACCTTGTGAATTCAATAAAAAGAGAAAGAGAGAAAGAAAGAGAGAAAAAGAAAGAGAGAAAAAGAAAGAGAGAAAGGAAGAAAGGGAGAAAGGAAGGAAGGGAGAAGGAGAGAAAGAGAGAAAAGAAAGGAAAGATAGAGAAGAAAGAAAGAAAGAGAGAGAGAGAAAGAAAGGAAAGAAAGAAGAGAGAGAGGGAGGGAGGGAAGGAAGGAAGGAAGGAAGGAAGGAAAGGGAAAGAAAGGAAGGAAGAAAGAAAAATTACGTATAACTATAAATACTCTTAAAGTGACAGAAAGGAAATTGAAAGAAACATTTTCATGTGCCTAATTTACATCACAGGTAAGATTCCTGTTCCAGGGGAAAAGACAGTTTCATATAAAGCTGAGAGTGTGACTCTTTAAGTGGAATTGGGTTGGGGCCAAGGTCCTAGGTTTCACTGGCTGTGGAAGAAGCCCCAGGAGGACTGTTGTGTGGTCTTGTGTGGCCCTGGGAGAAGTCCACATCCTTCCACAGCATTGGGATGGGTTCAAATGACAGAAGTTTCTGGCAGTTGAGCCATCAGAGGAAGGCCAAGGATCACCTTCTGTCCAGATTTAGATTTGGGAAGTAGGCCATGGTTGGGGCTGGATGTTTCCAAAGGGGACATTTGTAAAGCAAAAATGTAGGAAGGGCAGAATTTTAGAGTGCAGGACTGTGCTTTGAATTAAATAGAATTACTCTTTAAAAAAATGCAGTAATTTTTCTAAAATAGTTAATATATTTTTTCTTTTTATGATTTTTTATAGATATATAATAATTATACATGTTTTGGGGCACATGTGATATTTTGATACCTGTATAATGATCAAATCAGGGTTATTGGGATATCCATCACCTCAAATATTTATTTATTGCCTCAGCCTCCCAAAGCGTTATGATTTCAGCTGCAAACCACCACACCCAGACTTTTGCCCACTTAAAAATTAGATTTTGGGTTTTTTTTGGCTATTGAGTTGTTTGAGTTTCCTATATATTCTGATTATTAATTTCTTTTCAGAGGGAGAGTTTGCAAATATTTTTCCCATTCTTTAGGTTGTCTCTTCACTTTGTTGACTATTTTCTTTATTGTGCAGAAGCTTCTTAGCTTTATGTAATCCCATTGGTCTATTTTTGCTTTTGTTGCCTGTGCTTTTGAGGTTTTACCCAAAAAGTCTTTACCCACACCAATTTCCTACAGCACTTTCCCAATGTTTTCTTTTGATGGTTTCACAGTTTCAGATCTTACATTTAAGCCTTTGATCCATTTTAGTTTTTTCTTTTCTTTTTTATTATTATCATTTTTAAATTTTTTGTAGAGATGAGGCCTCCCGCTGCCTCCTCTAGGCAGGCAGATCACTTGAGGCCAGGAGTTTGAGACCAGCCTGGGCAACATAGGGAGACCTCATCTCTACCAAAGAGATGTGACCTCATCACTATAGTTGTGAGCCACCATGCCCTGCCTCTTTTTAGTTTTTCCATTGGCATAAAATAATTGCACATATTTACGGGGGTACCTGGTGATGTTTCTATGCAAATAACGTATAGTGATCAAATCAGGGTAATTAGCATATCCATCATCTCAAACATTTATAATTTCTTTGTGTTGGAAACACTTAACTTCCTCCCTCTAGCTTTTAGAAACTATATGTTATGGTTAACTATAGTCACTCTACAGTGATATAGAACACTAGAAGTTATTCCTCCTATCTAGTTACAATTTTGTATCCTTTAACAAATCTCTCCCTATCTCTTTCTTCTTCCTATCCTACCCAGCCTCTAGTATTTTCTGTTCCACTTTTCATATCTATGACAGCAACTTTTTTTAGCTTCCACATATGAGTGAGAACAGGTGGTGTTTAACTTTCTGTTTCTGGTTTATTTCTTAATATAATGTCCTTCAGTTCCATCCATGTTGCTGTGAACAACAGGGTTTCATTCTTTTTTATGGCTGGATAGTATGCCATTGTGCATATATACCACATTTTCTTTATCCATTCATTTTTTGTTGGATACCTGGGTTGATTCCAAATATTGACTATTCCAAATCAGTGCTGCAATGAGCATGGGGATTTGATATATTTTGAGTTTAAATTTGTATATGGTGAAAGACGGGGATGTAGTTTCATTCTTCTGCATATGGATATCCAGTTTTCCTGGCACCAGTTATTGAAGAGACTGTCCTTTCCCCAATGTATGTTCTTGGTGCCTTTGTTGAAAACGAATTGGCTGTGTGTGGATTTATTTGTGGGTTCTCTATTCTGTTCCACTGGTGTATGAGCCTATATTTTTGTCAGTATCATGCTGTTTTGGTTACTGTGGCCTTGTCGTTTAATTTGAGAGCAGGTAATGTGATGCTTCCAGTTCTTTTGGCTCAGGATTGCTTTAGCTCTCCGGTGTCTTTTGTGGTTCCATTTTAGGATTGGAGCAATTTTAAGAATATTTTTTTCTAAAATAGAATTACTTACATAAAAAAGTTTTTTTTTTTTTTTTTCCATTTTGCTATGGACCAATTGCCTCAATCCTTGTTCTTACCTCCTGGGTCCACCAACCTAGCTTAGCCCAGCTACTAAGGCCAATTACAATTGTTGACTTCCTTAACAGACAACTAAGGAAAAGTTTCTGTGGTCATCGGAAATGCAGTCTTAGGTATGGGGGTAGAGATGAGGATTGCAGATTTTCCTTGTTTGGGGTAAGGAAAAACCAGTATTATCTTTACATTTCTAGAATCTCTGGCTGATCTATAGAGTCTGAGTTCTCAACCTGCCTCCTTTGAGACATTCCTCCCTCTGCTGGGGTGGCTGCCTTAGGGCCTGTCAGAAATCTCCCTGAGGACTGCATTCCACTTATTGATAAAATAAGGACGTTTACTTTTTCATTTTTATACCTTTCCTTACATTGTTGACCTCTGCATTCTTGTATTTAGCTCTCCTTTGGGAAGGCCATTAGTTCCTAGGCCCAAAAGAAAGAAATTCCAATGGTGGACTTTCTGGCATTATTGCTTGAGGGTAAATCTTGGGACAGTGTAACATTAAAAAGGCAGTTAGGTAGGTTTCAAGCTTACAGGAAGGATGACAAAGGAGTGTGATAGAGTGAGGAGGAAGGACAGTGCATCTGAGGAGTTGGCACTAGGGGCTCCACTGGACCAGAGACGCAACCTCTGCCCACACATGAAGTAACTTGCCAGGACTGGCTGCCTCTCATGGGCCAAAGATGTCAGTGGTCTTGCCTACACTCAGAGTTCTGGACCTTCCAGTCAGCTTAGAAGAAAATGCCTCATGCCTTCCCAACCCTGTGGCTTGGCCACTTCAAGAAGATACTGTCCTGAAAACACCTCAATATACAAGTAAGTCTAAGGAGACTGTCAGCATAGCAGAGAAAAAGTAAGGAGAGATCTTTCATGCCTGTGTTTTTGGGGTGGTACCGGCTACTGGAGCATCACCCCCATCTCACACCTGAAGCAACCCCAAATGGATACTCTGTTATATCTGATTTTTATGTACATTGAGCCAGTTGATATTTCTTAGCAGAAAATGACTTATCGACTCTGTTGATTTATTCTTGTATGATGTTATTTGTTGCTTTATGCTCTATTTTTAGAGGCCTTTGGAGATAGCACTTAATTATACTTAGTATCAATTTGCACTTTTTGGGGAAGAAAGCAAGGCAAACAAAAAGGGAATGGGGCAGATAAATTCTGATAGGAGAAAGGCAGCAGTAAATTTGGAATAGTGGACGGTGCTCTCTCCACAGTAGACCATCCCAGCAGGGGTCTTCAGAATGCTGCTAAAAAGGAGAGTGATCATGGGCTCGGAGAGGAGGCTTGACAAGCAGAGAATGGCAAACTTCCTCTTCAGAATCCTGTTGTGTTCCTTGCACACACAGAAGGTATGAAGCAGCTTTTTATTCTCTGTTGCAGACCACAGACTTAAGAAATAATAATACAAAATATATATGAATTTGTCCTTTTGAAAGATTCTGGCAATACAGAGTAAAAGATTATCCCATTACTACTGGGACACTTGTAGCTGTATCTTCAGAAAGGTGAACTCTTCTCAGGCCTTCTATTCATTGACATGGTCATTTAGAAAAAACATAAATGGGATTTTGCTATACAGAAAAAAGCTCTTTATAAGAGTCTTTACCCACACCAATTTCCTACAGCACTTTCCCAATGTTTTCTTTTGATGGTTTCATAGTTTCAGATCTTACATTAAGATATATATATAAAGAGAGCTTGTCTTAGTTTTCTGTTGCTTACAACAGAATACCCAAAACTGGATAATTTATAAAGAAAGGAATATATTTTTTACAGTTAAGGAGGCTGAGAGCGGTCCAGGGTTGAGAGGCTGCATCTAGTGAGGGCCTTCTTGCTGGTGGGGATTCTCTATATAGAGTTCCAAAGTGGCACAGGGTATCACATGGCAAGCTTTCTAAGTGTGCTAGCTCAGATCTCTCTTACTGTCTTTCCACTCCTGTGATAGCACATTAATCCATGAATGGATCAATCTATTCATGTCAAAACCCTCACAATCCAATCACCTCTTAAAGAACTAACCTCTCAATACTGCCACACTGGGGATGAAATTTCAACAGGAGTTTTGGAAGGGACAAAGAATTAAACCATAGCAGAGCTAGAGCAGAAAATCTGCATCTTTTCCCTCTTAGCATGTGTTGGAATTGGCTTTTTAAAATGACTATACGTGATTTCAAATTTTTAAGCAGCTGCAGATTATACCAGAGTATGCATGAACTCTCATTGCTGGACTATTCTGATAGGGATAGACCCTGAGCTTGTCTTCAACCTTGTATTATTTAAAAAAATACTAAGACAAATAGCTTTGTTTAAAATAGATCATTGTATCTCTTTAGTATTCCAGTTAAAGAAAAAAAACAAGAGCTGGGCATTTAAAACTAACTTTGTATATAATTAGAGAGCACAGTTCAGGGTTCCATTTGAATTGAGAACAAAAAAGGAAACACTTTATAATATGCATAGAAAAGCATTAAAAAAATAGATATAATTCCTCTAGTATACAGAAGTAAGACTCACCAGGAAGGAGGAAATAGTGAAGAGTGAGAGAGAGAGGAAGAGAAGGACAAATCTTTGTTTCTTTTTTTTTTTTTGAGACGCGTCTCGCTCTGTCGCCCAGGCTGGAGTGCAGTGGCGCGGTCTCGGCTCACAGCAAACTCCACCTCCCGAGTTCACACCATTCTTCTGCCTCAGCCTCCTGAGCTGGGACACCACGCCCGGCTAATCTTTTTTTTTTTTTTTTTTTTTAGTAGAGACGGGGTTTCACGGTGTTAGCCAGGATGTTCTCAATCTGCTGACCTCGTGATCCACCCGCCTCGGCCTCCCAAAGTGCTGGGATTACAGGCGTGAAGTCACCGCACCCGGGCTAGAAAACAAATCTTTGTTTCTAAAGCTCTAGGGGCAAAGATATGATAATGTCTTTATTAATACTTATTTCTAAGACAAAAATAATATTTTAGATTTTTATCTTTATAAAAATGGATAGACTGCCACAATCATTTTGAAATTATTTCCTAAAGTGTGAAAGCAGGTATAGCTCAGGAATCACTGGTTTCTTAAATTTGTGACCAAATAGCTCTGTGGACTGGAAAAAATGGCTTTGTAAGTTATAAAGACAGAAGGCTGGTTTTCATAGAAAAATATCCATACTTTGCAACTGTTCTGGAGCATTTTTATATGGGCCAGATCATATTAAGACAAAGTGTAGATCATAATATGGCAGTAATTTCTCCTTTCCTCTTCTGCAGTATTCCACCCCAAACTTGGAACTTTGTTTAATAATGTGATTATTAAAGTGGTATCCAGTGATCAAGACGCAGCTGAGGAATTCAAATCTTAATTTGATAATAACTATGCTTTATTTGAGGAATTGAATTTAAATCTTAATTTGATAATAACTATGTTTTATTTCTCAGAGTTCAAAAGATTCAAAAGACTCATTTTGATGTAGCGTGAACACTTGGTTCTTTGGAAATTCACATGGTGTAGTTTGGGGGCTAGTGTTGCTTCTTTTGGTCCTGCATTTTATATACTTACTTGCTTAACACCCTTACATAACACTACATCCCAGACACAGTCTTTACGGTTTTGTGCTCTGTGTTTTCTCGTCGTTAAAATGGAGATAATAATATCTATATCATAAGGCTTTAATAATAATACTGTGAAATTATGTAACCTTCCTAAGGTTGTAAGAGCTAGAAAGTGGTGAAGCCAGAATTTCACTCTTAGCCACTGTCCTAGGCTTCCTCTCCAGCATACCTGGTTCTACCACCTCAGATTCCTTCCTTAAACTGTGAACTTACCCAGTGATGCCAGGATACCAGAAGGACTGACGGAGCTGAGATGTGGCCTAAACATCCTGTTCAAACCCTTTTTACTAGACAGCAGATTATATAGTACTTATTTTCAATGAGTTAACCAGCTGGATTTTGTAAATCTGGAAAACAGTTGAATAAGTATTTATTTAAATCTTAAGTTCTCTTTATGAATAAAATATCTTAATGAGTTAGGGAGTCAAGAATATTTTAGAGTGGAAAAGAGAGATGAGAAGGAAGTAAGAAATGAAGGAAATTTTGAAAAATCATTATGAGCAATATGAAAGCTTTCCCTTTTCCTCTTGATTTGACAGCAGAATCTAAGATTTAAAGAAAAAGAGTGTACCCAGGTTTAGAGTGATTTGTATGAATTTTAAGCCAGTTTGTGTTTTTCCAAATAAACATCCCAGGTTGGGGTAACCAGTGATTGTATCTTAATTTTGGACACTGATCAATATTTACAGTCAAGAAACAAACCAAAGACAAAACAATATGTGCCATTATTGTAAATCATTGGAGCACATCATTCCTTCTTACCAATAGCTTCGCAAATCACTGGTTTTCTCTCTTGGGAATGGGTCAGAATCCTTCTGTCAAATGCTCAGTTTAACTCAAATCAACATCTAGTGTGTAGATGCCATGGGGCAGTTTCTGTCCAGCACCCTAAGACAGCACCCTCTGGGGGTTTTACCAGAAGAAGATGTCAGTGGCCTTCTACAACAACACGGTGTTTCTTTAACTTACCCCCAAGTCCACAGATTTCAATTATATGGACTGACATCTACACCTACTAGGTAGTATGGGTTTCACTTTGCCTTGCAGTGGTTGCAGTTCATTTGACATATGCTCATTTGACAACAAACTGCCCTTTCCAGTGGTTGTCCTACTAAAGCACCAAGTAAAACGGGAAGGTTGGCAGGTTTCCTGTGAGGCAAATGCTTTTTCATATTGTTTTCCCTTTGGGGGTATTTCAGAGAACTTACACTTCCTGACAAGTATCTAAATAAGCACTGTACAAAACAAAGATGTGAATCATTTTAAATATTATATTTTATTTACCCAATATATATAAAATATTATTATTTCAAGATGTAATCACAAAAATTATTGAGGATTTAAAAATATTTTTATTACTAAATCTTTGAAATCTTATGTGCTTTTTTTACACTTAAAGCACATCTCAATTTGAACTAGCCATATTTCAAGTACTCAGAGGTTACATGCAGCTAGTGGCCTCTGTCTTGAACAGCGTAGGTCTAAACCTTCTCCTTTTACCCAGACTTGTCCTTTCCTAAATCTTGCAGCCTCTGAAGCCGCCACTGTTAGCATGGGAGCTCCACTTAAAGTCTCATTTCTGATTTCTCCAACTAGTGGTCAAGCAATCATTGACTAATGTAGCCACAAAAATACTCATAAGACATCTATAATTTTTAGATGAAAAATAATATTTTCAGTATTTCAAATGTAACTTTTTTTTTTTGGCTGATCTAGAAAACATATTTAAATAAAAGGAGAAAGAGTAGAATAACTTATAATCCTACCACCCCAGATTTTAGTGTACATTCTTACAGATTTTTCTCGTATGTTTTTTTCCCCAGAAGTGGAATTATATGGTACACATTGTTTTATTATCTTCTTCCCCTTAACAACATCCCAGAAACTTTTTCTCTTATAATGATTATCTTCTGCAACTTCGATTTTGATGATCTACCATATGAGTGTGTCTCAATTCATTTAACCACTCTCCCATTGCCCACAGGCTACTAGACCTTGAGAACCTGCACCTAGAAGAGGAATGGATATCACCTGAACATACCTGAAGAACAGCCCACAACATGATATTCAGTTGCCTCCTGCTGGGAAGGGCATGAATGTATTTGTGATTAAATAAGGGAGAGGTGGATTACATTAAATGGGGACACCCTCAGAATTAGCAATTTCTACTAATGGAGCAGGGGGTACCAGCATGTGCTGAGCGACCACGGTGTATACTGGATGCATTAAACCCTTCCTGAAGTGTCTGCCCATCTCTTGATGTGTGAACTCCAGAGTGACAGCATCATTGTGATGAATCTGCTTAGCTTAAGGGACCCACCATGAACAAAGTCATGCCTCCTTCCCCAGGGAAGCTCTCATCCAGTGATTACCAATAGGGGACTATAATTACTTGCCCCTCTTCTTCCAGTTTGGGACATTTCTTCAGAGTGATCCCAGTTCTAGAGCTCTTTGGGCACTGGATTGCAGCTCCTCTTTTCCCTCTGCTTCATCCTGCTTTCTTCTCTTCACTCCCCCACATATGTATTCCCAAGAGCATGCTCCTGCAATAACATTCTGACATGCACATCTCCAACTCAGCGTCTGCTTCCCAGGGAATCCAATCTGTGACAGACACTAAAATAAACTTTACTTTACTGGTCTGACCAGAGTTTAAGCACATGACATGTCTTACAGAGTCAGTGCAAGTTAAATAATACTTAGTTCTAAGTTCAATAGTTTTACAGATTTCTCCATAATACTGGTGTTGCTAGTAATGAAACATTTTCTTTCTAATTTAAATCAAATCTGGCCTGGAGCTCTCACCTGAAGAAGTCAACAAGAAGTGTTCTGTATTTGTTATTCTCCATGCGCTTTCCCTACCATTTGGACTGTACCAAGATCCCAGGCCTGTGATCTGAGAAGAAGTGGGTGGGGAGGTGGATAGGCATTGCCTGGCCTCAGTGGTCTCATAGGTGGGCATTTCTTGTGGTACCCTTCATGCTGTGCCAGCCTGTGACCCCACTACTGCTCTCGGTACTGACACACTTGGTCCACAGCCTCTCCATGAAGCCACACGTCTCCTCTTTATTACGAAGCAGGAAAATGAGTACAACCTATTTCCTCTCTGGAAATTCCAGCCTTATTCAGTACTTTCCTTATTTATGATGAGGGGATTTTATTTCTTAAGCAGCAGCTGTTGGCTGTCAGCCAGTGTGGAGCAACCTCAGGAAGGTGACAGCCCCCGCTGAGATGGCTACTTTTCTATTTCCTCAGGGAAGGAAACAATGGTAATACTCTCTATTTCAGAAGCAGAGGCAGAGAAGTGCCCTCTGGTTCCTGTGCTGGGGACAGATGGTTCCATTTTTATGAGGACTCCTATCTTTTTCCCTGGTTCAGGTCCTGAAGTTGTCTCTGTCCACCCTATACTAAGTTGGGTGGGGAAGCCATTGTGGAAAGATGCATCAGAGAAGATGTGATTGAGCCACTGTTATGAGTTGAATTGTGTCTCCCCAAAAGACATGTTGAAGACATAATCCTCAGTGCCACAACATGTGATATTATTTGGAAACAGTGTCTTTGCAGAGGTTATTAGTTAAGATGAGGTCATACTGAAGTAGGATGGGCCTTTAATCCAATATAACTCATGTCCTTAAAAGAAGAGATCTACAGATACAGATACAACAGGGGAGAACATCATGTGACGACAGAGGCAGAATTCAAAATCCTGCAGCTGTGAACCAGGAAACGCCAAGGATTGCTAGCAAACCACCACCGGAAGCTAGAAAGAGGCGAGGAAGGATGCTCCCCTACAGGTTTCAAGGTGGGCATGGCCCTGCTGACACCTTCATTTTGGACTCCTGGCTCCACAGTCATGAGACCATAAAGATCGGTTATTGGAAGCTGCTTGGTTTGTGGTATTCTGCTGCGGCAGCCCTAGGAAATGAATACAGCGATTATCACAAAACCTTTAACTAGTGAAACCAGAAATAGACTTGGTGTTCTGTCTTCTAGTTCAGAAATTGACCCACGTGCTATTCCCAAAGTAGCCAACTTCTAACTGCTTAGGCAGACTGTTTCTTTAGATCCTCTTTGTGACAAGCGTTATTGTAGCTCTAATAGTTGCGTACCAAGAACAATATTTAGTTGCTGAGAAGTCTGTTTCTAGCTCAGGGAAATTAGTGAAACTGAAAGAAAAGCTCACAGGGTTCAGAGAACTGGGAAATCCTCATAGGCAGGGGTCCAGGAGGGATTTCATTAAGGGCCTCCGTGCAGAGAAAGAACCTCTAGAAAGAAATTTGAAGATTGCGGAGTACTATTCAGTGTCTTGTTTCATGTGGAGGAAACCAAGATGTGGGAAGGTTAAGTGGCTTACCAGGCCAAGCTGGTAAATGCTGGGGCCAGGACGGGGCCCCTAAGCATCCTGAGATGCAGGACAGTGTGCTTTTCCCAACTCTGAACTCCCTTGCTGGCCGGGCGAAGAGTTGCACAAAGTCAGGAAGCCACTCTGAGGATGTTCTATACTGACGTCTCAAAAATAGTGAGGTAAGCAGAATGAGCTTTGAGGAATGGGCCTGGCGACTTGTTTGAACTGCAGGTAACATCTGAAATGCAGTGTTAAGATCATGAACAGTGTAGACTTTTGTGTAAGATAATGGTGTTATATCCCAGTTCTGTGGTTATAGGGCCAAGTAACTTTAGTAAAACTTACTTGTTTGCAAAAGGCTTGGCTTAGAATAGGTGCCCGTTAAGGTTAGTTATCTTTC
The DNA here is from genome assembly GCF_008728515.1 of Papio anubis. NCBI lineage: Eukaryota > Metazoa > Chordata > Mammalia > Primates > Cercopithecidae > Papio > Papio anubis. The sequence goes on from NW_022165150.1 coordinate 27,246, forward strand.
TTTCCTCAGTTCTTTTTCAAGTTCTCATCTGTGTCCTAAAAATTTAATCTGATATAATAATGAGTATAGTTGTGACACACTATTTCCTTTGTTCCTACTACTAAAAAATAGATAAGGTTTACTAAGCAGATCCTAGACACTGTATCACAATGGCTTTAAATAGGTTACTAATGCCCATAAGCCTAGGATATAGTTATAATTATTAAACTCATTATATAGATGAAAAACCTAGGCTTAAAAAACCAAGGAACTGGCCAGATACGGTGGCTCATGCCTGTAATCTCAGTACTTTGGGAGGCCAAGATGGGCAGATCACTTGAGGTCAGGAGTTTGAGACCAGCCTGGTCAACATGGTAAAACCCTGTCTCTACTAAAAATACAAAAAACATTAGCCGGGAGTGGTGGCGGGCGCCTGTAATCCTGGCTACTTAGGAGGCTGAGGCAGGCAGAAGAATCGCTTAAGCCTGGGAGGTGGAGGTTGCAGTGAGAAGAGATCATGCCACTGCACTCCAGCCTGGGTGACAAAAGGGAGACTCTATCTCAAACAAACACACAAACAAACAAAAAACCCAAGACTAAGGAACTTGATGAGGCTCACATAAGTAGATAGGGGTGGAGCTGGAACAGGAGCCTAGGCAGTCTGTGTTTTCTGTGACAAATATGAAAAATCAAGAAGAGCAACATTTAGTCCCTAAACTCCACCATGAAGTGAGAACAGTCATGTTGCAAGGCAGGAAGCTATAGTTTGCTTAATTCTTCCCAATTACCAACAGGTGGCGGTTTGTCAATTTACAACATTGTTGATATGTACATAAACTTAAATGACTTAGAGTTAGTTCTGCCTTTTAAATATGAATCAGCAAGCCAAGTGTAGCCAAGATAGGAAAATTAAGTATTCTGATTAATATTTGAAATATTGGACTGTTTTCTAGCAACACCATCTATTGTACTCAAATCCACCACCAAATAGACTAGAGTCTATACATCCACACGTTTCTTGAATTTTTTTTATAACATCTCTACCTCATGATTGTTCAGACTACTTGAACACCTCCCAAAATGAGCATACCACCTCTTACAGAAGCCCTTTTCATCTTTAGAGAACACTGAAAATTCTCCCCGTTAGTGGTTTAAAGATCTAAATGTAAAAAGAGCAAAACTTTCAAAATATCAGAAGAAAATACCAGTGCTCCTCAATTTATGATAGGGTTACATCCCAATAAAGCCATCCTAAGTTGAAAATATTGTAAGTCCAAAATGCATTTAGTAACCTAACCTCCCAAACATCATAGCCCAGCCTAGCCTACCTTAAACATGCTCAGAACATTTACATTAGCCTGCAGTTGGGCAAAGTCATCTAACACAAAGCCTATTTTGTAAGAAAGTGTTGAATATTTCATGTAATTTATTGAATATCATACTGAAAGTAAAAAACAGAATGGTCATATGGGTACTTGAATTATGGTTTCCATTGGATGCATATTACTTCTGTACCATCATAAAATCAAAGGATCGTTGAGCAGGACCATCATAAATTAGGAACTGTCTGTATAGAAAAAAATATCTTTACAACTTCACAGAAAAAAAATCTTTATTATTTCGGGGGAGAATATTATTTTTTAACCAAAATTACAAAGGAAAAGATGGAGACATCTGATTACATTAAAATTAAAAACTTTTATTTCTCCAAAGACTTCATAAAAATACAAAAAGCAAGACATGGACAGTCATATGGCCCACCCTAATGATTTCATTTAATCGTAATTACCTCTTTAAAGACCTGATCTCCAAATATGGTCACATCCTGAGGTCCTTGGGTCAGGTCTTCAACATATGAATAGGTGGGGGCACAGTTCAACCCAAACACTCACCATAGTAGTGATATTTAATAAAAATCTGGGCTGGGCACAGTGGCTCACACCTCTAATCCCAGCACTTTGGGAGGCCAAGGTGGGTGGATTGCTTGAGCTCAGGTGTACAAGACCAGTCTGGGCAACATGGTGAAACCCTGACTCTACAAAAAATACAAAAATTAGCTAGGCCTGGTGGCACGTATCTGTGGTCCCAGCTACTCAGATGGACGGTTTAAACAATAAACATCTATTTCTCACAGTTATGGGGATAGAAAGTTCAAGATCAAGGCACTGGCAGATTCAGTGTCTGGTGAGGGCTCCCCTCTAGCTGTGTCCTCCCATGGTGGAAAGGTGAGGGCTCTCTGAGGACCCTTTTATAAAGGCTCTAATCCCATTCACCAGGGCTCTACCCACAACCTAATCACCTCACCCATCTCTTAATACTATCACATTGCGGGTTAGGATTTCAGCATATGAATCTGGTGGGGGAGACATAAACATTCAATCCATAACCCTCTGATAATAATAGTATAGTTGAGGATGTGAAGCCATAGGAAATCTTATATATTGATGATGAGGAAACTGATTTTGCATTAAAATTGAAGATGCAAATATCCTATTACCAGCTATTATGTTCCTAGAGATGTACTCTAGAGAACTTTTGCATAGGTAATTAAGAAGACAGGTACACAGATAATCATACCAGCACTGGATAAACAGTCGTTGATAAGGCCACAGCAAAGCGGTGCGTTAAAATGATGGGGCTCACAGCAAAAGAAAGCGAATGCGTTAAATGATGGAATACAGCAGAAGCGGTCACGTTAAATGATAGAATACAGCAAAGCGAGTCACGTTAAATGATGGGAATACAGCAAAAAGAAAACAGAATGCGTTAAAATGATGGAATACAACAAGAAACAGAAGTCACGTTAAATGATGGAAATCAGTGAAAGCTAATGAACTGGCTATACATGGAACATAGTGAATCTCATAAACAGGAATGCAGACTGTTGCTACAGTCTTCTAGATAATGATTTCCCATGACTGTATTTTGTTCTGTAAAGGGACACGGCCATTCTCACACTGCTAGACATTCAGACTGGTTCTTCCATGGCCTTCCAAGGCTAGTGGACCATGAGGCTCCTTTAGGACTTGTCAACATCCCAAGCCTTCCCACTAGAGCCTCTTTAACTGCCTTTACACCTTACCCTTCCCACCCTCAGGATATAGGTGTTGACAGGTGTCAGTTTGTGACCTCATTCAAGGTTCTTCATTCAGTTAATTGCATGTCTTTTCCATTTTCATCATATCAGTTTCCAGCAGCTGATAAATTCCCTGGGTCCTTGTTATGTAAACAACCCCAATCCGTTTTTTGGAAGCATGTATAACACGAATAAAGAGAATGACTATACTTCCTGGGGGGACAAGGATTCTGTCTACCAATGGCACAGCACTACTGTGCATAACGTGTGCTTTCCTGCTTATGACAATGTCATGCTTTAATATATTAGGTACTGGTATAATCAATAAGGTGTGTAAGTTTCAACTCAAGTTGGCCTTGGAAAAAGGTTCTCTTTCTCTGTTATCTAGCTACCTAGAGAGGAGCTGGGTTCAGGAGAAATGGCTTTGAGAGAGGCACTGTGTAGGGAAGGGGTTATAAGCACACAGGACCATGAGCCAGATGGGCCTGGATTTGAGTTCCAGCCCTGCTTTTACTATATGTGAGACTTACGACAAGTTTTGTTATTGTTCTTTTCCCTTTGTGAGCCTGTTTCTGCAGCTCTACTTCTTTATAGGGTTGATTAGATAAGATAAAGTATATGAAGCAATTAACATGACTTCCGCCTACTACATAGTCGGTAAACATTAATGTTATTAAAGAGATCATTTCTTTAAGATAACAGTTTCAAGGTTTGAATACAAGATGGTAGTGGCCTTTATGTGGTAATGAGGTACAAAACAATGAAACAACTGGAGTGATCGAAGTTTCCACTGAGGAGCTGTTTTTTTATTTTCTCCCAATGTGATTTAAGAAGATTTAAGACTATGGAAGGAAGCCAGGCCTCCAACTGTGGTTCCAGCCTGTAGCTATGGTTGAATAAGTGACCATCTGAAGAGTATCCCTGGGTAAGTAATTTAATTTCCCTGTATCTTACTTTCTCTTCTATAGAATATTGATTCATGGGAAGATAACAGTTTTGGAAAACCCTCTAGATAGGGACTGTGTTAATAGCCATGCTTGCGTTGCTCTGTAAACAACGCAAGTGCCGGGAGTGCAATCACTCAAATCCCATGTCCTGCTTTCAGTGGCTTTCACCCACCGATATGATGTCTGAGTGTTCATCGTCACCAAGGCCATTTTCACTGAGGTTTAATTTGAAACGAGCTGCATCTACTGCAGGACGGACATAATGCAGGTGTGCTCCGCTTTAGAGAAGACCCTTTGCCCAGGAATCTGCACATCGGCCTGATGAATCACAGGGAAATGATCCTGTCAGAGACCCCTTGGGATGTTTCTGCCTGAAAATTTGGCTTTAGCAGGAATGGCTGCTGCTCCCTGGCTCCAGTGGCTGCATATTGACGGATACTTGCCCCATCAAAAAAGCATACAGATGTCCCTCGGTGTGTGAGGGGGATTGGTTCCAAGGACCCTCAACATACCAAAATCCTTGGATGTTCAAGTTCCTTATATAAAATGGCATAGTATTTGCATATAACCTATGAATATCCTCTCATATACTTTGTTATCGCTAGATTACTTATAACACCTACTACAATGTAAATGCTATGTGAATAGTTATTTTACTGCTTCATTTCTTTTGTATTATTATTTTTTCCCAATATTTCCCATCCGTGGTTGGCTGAATTGGGGGATGCAGAACCTGTGGGTCAATTAAGAAGTAAAGTATTATTAGCCCAGAGAAACACTCTTCTTACCTTTAAGGATTTAAAAATAATGGGGCTTATTCCAAAGCAAGTATAGTGGAAAATACTACTTAACAGTAGACTGAGATGCTGTAAGAATTAACATTCTGGGTGTAAAGGGCAATACAAATCACACAGTGTCTGACACACAGTAGACTCAGTGAATTATATTGAATTGAGTGAATAGATGGGGTAAGGGTGTAAGAAAAGAAGAAAGGAAGAAAGGAAAGAAGGAATGAATTAGAAGAAATTAGCCAAAAAGCTAGGACTTAGGCTATGTAGGCTATGATCATAGCTTGAATGACCCTAGGCAAGTCCCTCAGTTTCTCATCTGGGCAACAGAAACAACGTCTTCCTTATTGGTTTTCTGTGAGAAATAAATCAAATTACGTAGAGAGATATGTGGTTGAAAGCACCTGACAGTCATAAGACCTGCAGATCAGTATCAGTTCAATACAATTCATCAAATATTTGCTAAGCCCTTACTATTTGCCTGGCATTGTATCCTGGGTGCTAGAATTATGTAGAGATGAATAAGACAGCCAGGCTTGTACCCTGGATAAGGCAACTGGGATGGAGGCAGTCCCAGTTCTTGATCTTAGGACTTTTATTTTATTTTTCATATATTCCTAATAGACTCTTGAAATCCCCCTCTGGTTGAGCTGCCCCAGTCCTTACCCACTGAAAACCCACAAGTCTATTAGAGGAGACAAAACTGTAAACCGAAAATTCCAAAGTTGCGAACTGCAACAATGGTGGCCCCTAGAAGTAGAAAGGAAATAAGGAGGGGCTGAGGAACTGGAGCAGCGGAGTTGGGTGAAGGCACCTGAAAGGGACGATGCATGGGCTGAATTACAGAAAATAAACAGGAGTTCCTATATAACGAAAAAGCAGAGAAAGGGCATTTCAGATCACAGGAAGCATCACATGCAAAGCCAAAGAAACAGGAAATTGCTAATTCCAGCTTCTGCCATTAACTGGCTCTTTTTAACCTTTCTGGAATTTCTTCAGGGTCCTCTGGAATTTCAGTCTTCTCATCTCAGAAAATGAAGGTCGGGGTGGAAAGAAAGAATCTAGAGTTCGGGAAGATGTTTTCTAACTGGATACCTCCATGCTAGAGCATAAAGAAAAGGGGTAGCTTTAAAAATGGCACGAGCCAGAAGCCCCATGTTTTGTGACTATCAAGATGACAGGCAGAGCCTGCAGCCATTCAGAAGCTTTCTCCACTTGATCTTAGCCAAAAGACCAAGAAGCGATCAGAAATTTTCTCAAAGATTAATTTACCCACTTCACCAGTACTTAGGGCGTGGACTGAGCCAAGGCCAATGCTATCAAAAAGACCACAGTCTAGCAGAGGGAGGCAGGCAGTAAATAGGTATATGAATACTTGGAAACCACATTGGTCTGTACACTCTGAGTGCATGGGGACCGGATAACAGAAGCTCCCAGGACGTGCAGGTCACGTCCAGGTGACATGCAGGTTGAGTGACGGTTTATCTCCTAGCCAAATTAACTTCCTGTTTCCTCATCCAGCCTCACCTTCTCCCAGAAGCCGAAAACATTTTCAGCCGCCAATTTTTCCTTGGCAGGACGACAGGGTGCCCTCTCTTCACCTGCAACCTTTCCCAGGCCTTGCCTGGGGCTCCACGCACTCACTGCAAATGCGGGTCCCAGAGCTGACCACAAAGTGCCTGCTCCCGCGACAGCTTCGCGCAGACCTGAGTGCCCAGTGCAGAGCCCCCGGCGTCGTGGGAGAGGGTGGCGGGAAGGCGGGATGTGCAGCGCCTCCGGGTTGGGCCGCGGCAGCTGGGCGGGACTCAGCCTACAGTATAAAAGGGGAGCGCCATTCTCCCGGCCGCAGTACTGAAAGTGGCGCCCCAGCAGCTTGCTAGGGACCACTGGCACTGAGCTTGCAACCAGTCCCAGAGACACTGAAGAAGAAAGGTCTGATTTCTATTTATTCGTTTATTTAGTACAAAAGAACGGAAGCAGGGCTGATTTGTGGGTGCAGAAAGCAAGGCTGGAACTGGTCCAGGGTCTTAAACACGTCGGGACGGTTACAGGGTCCGGGGGAGGGAATCCAGCCGCGTCAAGGGGCTCCAGCAGCACCAGGCGCCCAAACTCAGCAGCTTCTCTCTCCCGCAGGCGCATCTCTTCCCGCCACTCCTAGCCTCAGCCTCCAAGGATGCGGCTCCTCGAGAAACTCTGCTCCTCCAACTCAGGCAGCTCCGCGCCGAAGCCCGCCTTCGCTAAAGTGCTCACGCCGAATCGCATCCCCGAATTCTGCATCCCGCCGCGGCTGCCGGCGCCCTGCGCGCTCGAGTCTCCAAGCCGGGCCGCTGCCCTGCCCCGGCGCTGCGCCGCTGAACGCGACCTGTGGCCCCGCGCGGCAGACGAGGACGCCGGCCGCACGGACTGGGACCCGCGCTCGCAGGCCGCGTTGTCGCTGCCGCACCTGCCCCGTGTGCTCACCGCCTACGGCTTCTGCGTGCTGCTCGAGAGCCCGCACACGCGTCGCAAGGAGTCGCTCCTGCTCGGGGACCCGTCCGCGCCTCGGCCTCGGACCCGCGCCTATGGCGGCGGCTGCGGCCCGGACGCCCCCCTGGGGACCCTGTGCGGCCCGCGAGCTCCGGGCCCGGCCACCCCCGCGGTCCCCGGCCGTCCCCGCCCGCCCCAGGACGCGCTCGTCCGGCGGCCCCACGGCTGCCATCTTCTGCGCGCCCCCGACGGGCTGCTGAGCCGCGCACTGCGGGCCAGGAGGAGTCGCCGCCTGGCCCGCGCCCGCTCCGTCTCCAGCGGGAACGAGGACAAGGAGCGCCGCGCGGGCTCCCAGTCCCCGGCCCGGGCCCCCTCCGCCAGCCCGTCTTCGTCCCGGGACCCGCTTCCTGAGCGCCTGGAGGCCGAGGGCACCCTGGCTCTGGGCCGCGCCGGCGACGCCCTGCGCCTGGCCGCCGAGTACTGTCCGGAAACCGGGCGCCTCCGTCTCCGGCTGCTCCGCGCTGAGGGCCTCGCAGGAGGCGCCCCGGGGCTTCGTGCCGTCCGCTGCCGCCTCAGCCTCGTCCTGCGGCCGCCGGACACCGCGCGTCGGCAATGCAGCATTGTGGTGGGGCGCAGCCGCAAGGCCTCCTTTGACCAGGACTTCTGCTTCGACGGCCTCTCGGAGGACGAGGTGCGCCGCCTGACTGTTCGCGTCAAGGCCTGGGACGAGGGCCGCGGCCGGGAGCGGGGCCGCCTGCTGGGCCAGGGTGAGCTGTCCATGGGCGCCCTCCTGCTGCTCTGAGGGCCCAGCCCTCCCCAAGGCGCTCTGCCCCGGAGACTCAGGACACTGACAGCCGCGTGGTACAAAATAAATGTTATTTATTTTTCTATTTATGATATTGCTTTATTGACGTTTTAGTTCCTCTCCGTCCACATTTGTCATCGTTTATTGGTATAGAAGAAAAAGATAATGACTCCCCGTTCTGTTCACAGGACCCCCATTCCTCTTTCCAGACCAGTTTTTACATTCCAAGGAAAAATGGGTTGGCTTGGGACTGGGAGAGAAAGGAAGTACACCCATTGCGTTGTTTTTCGTTCCTTCCGGTTTTCTATAATTGTTTAACCGTTTTGTTTTTTTTTTAAATAAAGCAAGTTATTCATTCAGAGTCATGCCCAGTGTTACGATTCATATACACAGCTTTACATATTGATGCGGCATAGGTAATAGCCTAACTTGTGTGCGCGCACGTGCACACATCAGAGTGAGACATAAGGATGGATACCTTGGTGGGAAGAACAGGTTTCTTTTGGAAGTTAATTTTTCAAAAATTGCTGAGGAAAAGAAATGGGAAGTGGAGGACCTTCCAATAGATGGTTATGTAGGGAATAGGTATTCCTGGGGTCTTTCTCTTACCTAGGAAATCTTAGAAAATAAATCTTTCCTGCCTCTGTAAACAAGGTGATATTTTTTGTGGCATTCTCTCACCTAGCTGTGTGTCTAATTATACAGTAATTAGCTTGCCGTAGGATTTCCTAGATGAGTTAAGAAGTAAATTGTCAGTTTCTTGAGCACTGGGTTCTACAGAGTGTTTTTAAAATCCAACTGATTTTCATTTGTTAATTCAACAAATAAACCTGAGTCCACTGGAAACTGATTACACCCAAGAGAATTTGCCCTGGGCTACAGGAATCCACCGTGTAGTGGAAAGCACAATGGAGTGGGAGACAGATGCAGAGTTCAATTTTTTTCTGCCACTTGTCTGGACTAGGGCAAATCAGTTAATCTCCCTGAGCCTCATTTTCCCCATCAGTGAAAAGGGAGTAATAGCTACCTCACATGGTTTTGTGAAGATATGCCTTAATATCCAAATAACCCTTGAATACATGTGAAATATGATAGCAAACCTGAAAAGACTTGCACTGTACTGTTGAACAGTGCTCAATAATGTTCCAGAGAATGAACTCCTTCAGGTCTCCTTTCTTAACAGTTGTTTCTCCCTGCTCCTGAAGTGGAGCCTGGCAAAGGTATGGCTACCTGAGACTGAAGACTTAGAAGAGCCAGGAGAGGGAAAGTAGAACCCTTTAGTATCCCCATGGTAAATTTCCCCGTGAGCAACAGTTTGCTCTCATTCTCCATCAGAAATTTCTTCTGCATTGTTGTTACAATAATGAGATCTCGGTACAAATTTGATCAGACTAAAAATCCTGGATTTTAAATATTATTTCAAAGTGAACAAATCAGCCTTTAAAAATAATCTCATCAAACTACTTTTGAAATTGAGAAAACACCACAGAGATGACATGCCCAAAGCTATACAGCTCATGTGCATAGCTGAATTCAAACAAGAACCAAGTGTTCTGACTTCTCTGGAAGACTGACCCACCCTTGTGGGTCAGAGGAAGTGAGGCCAGTGTGTTGGAGGAAAGTATTCCAAGAAGAGACTGTTCAACCTATGTATTCATATATAAATACATATGTATTCGTAAACCTATGTATTCATAAATATATTCATAAATAAATACATGTTTTTATTTAGTAAAAATAAATACATGTATTTAGTAAAAATGGAATTAGTTTCATTCTGTAGACCTCAGAGAACATAATGAAGATGACATACATAAAGACATCATTCCTTTTCAGAGGGCTCAATTTAACAAAAATGAAACTTCATGTAAAAAATTGACTTGTTAATAGGTAAAGAATCTGGAATGAGCACTTGATGAAATACAACATTTGTTTGTGACTGATAATATATATTTATATAAGTTTATATATTTTATATATTTACACAAATATGTAAATTTATATAAATATATATAATGTCAAGATCACTGAAATCTGAGAGTGACATCAGCAAGATGGCTGACTAGAAGCGGCATGCAGTATTTCTCCTGTGCTGGGCTTATTTCACTTAACATCATTTTCACTAGGTTCATCCACATCGTTGCAAATGATAGGATTTCATTTTTTAATGGCTGAATAGCAATCCATTGTGTATAGATACTAAATTATTTTATCCATTCATTCCTTGATGGACACTTAAGTTGATTCCATACCTTAGCTAGTGTGAATAGTGCACCAATTAAGATGGGAGTAAAGATATCTTTTCAACATACTGATTTCCTTTCCTTTGAATATATACCCACTAGTGAAATTGCTGGAGCCTATAGTAGTTCTATTTTCAAATTTTTGAAGAATGTTTGTCATCTTCATAATCAGTGTATTAATTTACATTCCCACCAACAGTGTATAAGAGTTCTGCCTTCTCTATGTTGTTGCTAGCATTTGTTTTTTGTTTTTGTCTTTTTGGTAATAGCCACATTAGCTGAGGTGAGGTGGTACTTTATTGTGATTTCGATTTTCACTTTCCTGATGATTAGTGATGCTGAGTACTTTTTCATCTACCTGTTGGCCATTTGTACGTCTTCTTTTGCCCATTTTAAAATCAGATTATTTGGATTTTTAAATTTGTTTGTTTGCTATTGAGTTGTCTGAATTTATCATATACTCTGGATATTAACCCCTTGCCTGATGCATAGCTTTCAAAAATTTCCCCCGTTCTATAGGTTGTCTCTTCATTCTGTTGATTGTGTCCTTTGCTGTGCAGAAGCTTTTTAGTGTCATGTAATTTCATTTGTCTATTTTTTGTTTTGTTGCCTATGCTTTTGAGGTCCTATATAAATAATTCTTGGCCAGACCAATGTCATGAAGTTTTTCCCTTGTGTTTTCTTGTAGCAGTTTCACAGTTTGGGATCTTACATTTAAGTTTGTAATCCATTTTGAGTTTAACTTTTGTATGTGGTGAAAGATAGGGGTCTAGTTTCATTCTTCTGCATGTTCATATCCAGTTTTCCTAGCACCATTTATTAAAGGGATTGTCCTTTCCCAATGTGTCTTCTTGGCACCTTCATTGAAAATCAGTCGTAAATGTTTAGATCTGTTTCTCGATTGTCTATTCTGCTCCACTGGTCTATGTGTCGGTTTTTATGCCAATACCATGCTGTTTTGGTTATTACAACTTTGTAATATATTTTGAAGTGATGTAGGGTGATGCTTTCAGCTTTATCCTTTTGCCTCAAAATTGCTCTGGCTATTCAGGGTCTTCTGTGATTCTACACAAATATAAGGATTTTTTTTTTCTATTTCTGTGGGGAATGTCATTGGTATCTTGATAGGTATTGCATTCAATCTGTAGATTGCTTTGGACAGTGTGGGCATTTTAACAATATTAATTTTTCCAGTCCATGAACACAGGATATGTTTTCATTTCTTTGTGTCCTTTTCAATTTCTTTCACCAATGTTTTATAGTTTTCATTGTGGAGATGTTTCACCTCCTTGGTTGAACTTTTTCTGAGGTTTTCAAGCATCATATGTTCTCACTGATAAGTGGGAGCTAAGCTATGAGGATGCAAAGGCACAAAAATGATACAGTGGACTTTGGGGTACTTGGAGCTCGGTGAGGAATAAAAGACTACACGTTGGGTACAGTGTATACTACTTGGATGATGGTTGCACCAAAATCTCAGAAATCACCACTAAATAACTTGTTCATGTAAGGAAACACCACCTGTTCCCCAGAAACCTATTGAAATAAAAAAAATTATTCAGAGTTTAAAAATTTTATTTTTTGTAGCTATCATAAAAGGGATTGTTTACTTGTTTTTTGATTTGTATATGTTGAACTATCCTTGTATCTCTGGGATGAATCCCACTTTATCATGGTGAAGGATCTTTTCACTATGCTATTGAATTCAGTTTGCTAGTAATTTGTTGAGGATTTTTGTATTTGTGTTCTTCAGGGATATTGGCCTATAGTTTTCTTTTTTGTTGTATTTTTTTCTAATTTTGGTGTCAGGGTAATTCTGGCCTCAAAGAATGAGTTTAGAAGAATTCCCTCCCCTTCCATTTTTTGAGAATAGCTTGAGAAGAATTGGTTAGTTCTTTAAATGTTTGGTAAAATTCAGCAGTGAAACCATTAGGTCCTAGGCTTTTTTTGACGGGAGACATTTTATTACTGATTCAATCTTATTACTCATTGTTGGTCTGATTGGGTTTTCTATTTCTTCATGATTCAGTCTTAGTAGGTTGTATGTGTCCAGGAGTTAATTCATTTCTTCTAGGTTTTCCAATTCATTAACATATAAGTCATTCATAATAGTCTCTTATGATCCTTTGTGTTTCTGTGGTATGAGTTATAATGTCTTCTTTTTTATCTCTGATTTTATTTATTTGAGTCATGTATCTTTTTTTTTTCATAGTGTGTTAGTACATTTTTTGTTGCTATAACAGAAAACCACATGCTGGGTAATTTATTTACAAAAGAAATTTATTTCTGACATTTCTGGAGGCCGAGAAGTTCAAGATCAAGCAGCTCTATCTGATTAGAGTTTTTTTGTTGCATCATAACATGGTGGAGGGTATCACATGACAAGAGGGCAAGAACATGATAGCTTACATTCCTCTTTCTCTTCTTATAGAGCCACTAATCTTATTATGGGGCCCCACCCTGATGACCTCATCTAATCCTAATTACCTCCCAATAGCCCATCAAATATGAATTTAGGGGTTAATTTTCAAACACATGAAATATGGGGGACACATTCAAACCATAGTAGTTACTCTAGCTTTATGTTCATCAAATTTTTTTAATTTTTATATTTTTCTATTTATTTATTTATTTATTTTAGTCTTTTATTATTATTATTATTTTATTATTATACTTTAAGTTCTAGGGTACATGTGCATAACGTGCAGGTTTGTTACATATGTATACTTGTGCCATGTTGGTGTGCTGCACCCATCAACTCGTCAGCACCCATCAACTCGTTATTTACATCAGGTACAACTCCCAATGCAATCCCTCCCCCCTCCCCCCTCCCCCCTCCCCATGATAGGCCCCGGTGTGTGATGTTCCCTTCCCGAGTCCAAGTGATCTCATTGTTCAGTTCCCACCTATGAGTGAGAACATGCGGTGTTTGGTTTTCTGTTCTTGCGATAGTTTGCTGAGAATGATGGTTTCCAGCTGCATCCATGTCCCTACAAAGGAGACAAACTCATCCATACATTCAAAAGTCAGGAAACAACAGGTGCTGGAGAGGATGTGGAGAAACAGGAACACTTTTACACTGTTGGTAGGATTGTAAACTAGCTCAACCATTATGGAAAACAGTATGGCGATTCCTCAGGGATCTAGAACTAGAAGTACCATATGACCCAGCCATCCCATTACTGGGTATATACCCAAAGGTTTATAAATCATGCTGCTATAAAGACACATGCACACGTATGTTTTTTGTGGCACTATTCACAATAGCAAAGACTTGGAATCAACCCAAATGTCCATCAGTGACAGACTGGATTAAGAAAATGTGGAACATATACACCATGGAATACTATGCAGCCGTAAAAAAAGGATGTTCATCAATTTTTATCTTTTCAAAAAACCAACTCTTTGTTTTGTTGATCTTTTGTGTTGATTTTTTTGTCTCTATTTCACTTATTTCTGCTCCGATTTTTATTATTTCCTTTATTCTACTAATTTGGGGTTTTGTTTTTTCTCATTTTTCTAGTTCCTTGAGGTGCAATGTTAGAGTAGTTTTTTTTTTTTTTTGGAACGCTTTCCACCTTTTAGATGTAGGTATTTATTGCCATAAACTTGCCTCTTAGAACTGCTTTTGTTGTATGTATAGGTTTTGAAAAGTTGTGTTTTCATTTCCACTTATCAGAATAATTTTTAAAATTTTCTTTTTAATTTCTTCATTGATCTATTAGTCATTCAGGAGCATGTTGTTTAATTTTCATGTATTTGTACAGTTTTCAAAGTTCCTTCTGTTGATTTCTAGTTTTAGTCCATTGTCAGAAAAGATACTTAATATAATTGGTTTATATACCGTGATTACGGTATGAGAGTATTCTGAATTTGTCTGTATGCTTACTTTTGTCAGTGAGTTTTGTAGCTTCAGATGTTTTCTTGTTACATGTTAGCATCCTTTTCCTTCAGTGTGATGAACTCCCTTCAGCATTCCTTGTGAGACAGAATCATTCTATCCTGAGGCAGGCCACACTTAGAGTCCTAGGATGTTGGCCAGTAACCACCAGGAACTACTCCATAATTTCTCATGAGGTCCAGGCTGGTGAGAAGGCCTTGCTTTTAAAAGCATACCCATAAGACTAAGGAAGAATGTCTATATGTATTTTAATGACCCAGCTTGGGTTGCAATCCCAATCCTGAACCGATTCCTGCAAGAGGAAGGATTTTAGCTTTAGAACTATTGAGCCCATCTGAGTAGCTGAGTGTGTAGGTCAGCTCCTGATGAGACAAATGCTTCTTCCTTTTAGGAAGTAAGAAAGAAGAGTTGAGGTTGCTTATTAGGTAAATGTTTAAGATGAATGGCTATGCTAATTAGCCTGATATAATCACTGTACATTTTATGTATCAAAACATCACTAGGTATCCCATAAATATGTACAATTGTCATGTGTCATTTTAAAGATAAAATAAACAAAAAGATATATTAATTGATTGTAATTTATGGGCCTTATTTGAACCCCAAATCAAGCAAACTATAAATAAATAAATAAATAATATATAGTTATATTTGGCTGGGCATGGTGGCTCATGCTTGTAATTCCAGCACTTTGGGAGACCGAGGCAGGCGGATCATGAGGTCGGGAGATCAAGACCATCCTGGCTAACACAGTGAAACCCCGTCTCTACTAAAAATACAAAAAATTAGGGAGTAGTGGCGGGCGCCTGTCATCCCAGCTACTCAGGAGGCTGAGGCAGGAGAATGGTGTGCACCCGGGAGGCGGAGCTTGCAGTGAGCCGAGATCGAGCCACTGTACTCCAGCCTGGGTGACAGAGCGAGACTCCGTCTCAAAAAAATAAATAAATAAATAAAATAAATATATAGTTATATTTATCAGACAATTGGAAACTCGAATGCTGAATACAGATTGGATATTAATGAATTATTGATAACTAAATTTGGGTATGGTAATGGCATTAGAAATATGTTTTCAAAGAATGTCTTTGTCCTTTAGATATACATATAGAAATATTTATGGGAAAAATATTTAAATCTGTAGTGGATATTATGGTATGTCTCCCACATCTACTCACTCCCCTCCCAGGACTGAAGTACTCACTCCTGTAGCTACTGAGAGGTTTGGCTATTGATAGCTTATAGCTCAGATCCCCTCTGAAACTTGTTTTCTGAGCAATCCTACTTCTTTCACTTCCCCACAGGTATTGATCCCAAGAGCAACACCCAATAAACCTCCTGCATACAAAAAAGGAGAGGGAAGGGGAAGGGAAAGGGGAAGGGGAAGGGCCAGAAAAGGAGAGAGAAGAGAAGAGAAAGAAAACAAAGGCCAGAAAGACAAATCTATACTCTGCATGGCCTTTGAAATGCTTAATTTCTTTGAACTAAGGTTTTGTCTTTTCTAAAATATGGAGTATGAAGATGAGAAGGGTTAAATGAGATTGTTGCGTTTATTCAGAGCAAAATCATAGTAATAGGTAAACAGTTTTTCATTTTCAAATGTAACTTGAACACCTCCTCTCTAGCTCATGAAAATGATTGTAATTTTGCCGCATGGCCTTATGCACATCTCTCTTCAGCCTGTACAAAGGGTAGTCTACTGGGAACACGTCTGGATGAGTGCACTAAATGACAAAAACACAAAAAATTACATCTTTCCATTCTACTGGTTGTATACTTCAGAGTCCATCTGCCGTATTCCAGAGAGAGAAATAATAGTTCAGCTGATGTGTGCTTCTAAAATCCAGCCATCGCTAGGAGGTTTCATCATTTGGGGATATCAAGGCTTTGTCAAAATATCCTTATGTGACCGGACACTAGTATTTACCCTAACAGGGAAAAATCCGTATTTTATTTTATCTGGCAACAGAACAGAATGTATTTTGCAGATCGGTGACCAGTTTCTGATTTACAAAAGAATGGATATCCCTTGTCTCTGTCTGTCAGGAGGTGGTGCCTCATCTGTCAGAAATGTTCATACAGAGCTCCACACCTCCTTCTAGCTACCTGGCTCAGAGCCACCACATCTTCCTCCTTTACTTGTTCTGCTCTGGGTTTCCCTCTTCAACATCATCGTGGTTTTTTTTTTTATTATTACTATTTTTAAGTAATTCAGGTTTATAGAACAGTTGCTAAAACTGTTACTAGAACTCCCATATACCCTTCACCTATTTCCAAATATTAACATTTTACCATAACATTTTTCTCATTATCCTTTTCTATCTATAATCTATCCTTTGAAAAATGAGTTTAAACTGTACTACCATCAGATTTAATTTCCTAACACTCTACTTTTATTGCAAACAAAATTCTTCTGTATCTGACATCACCCAGAATTCTTAGCATTAAAATTTAAGATCCATTCTAGTCTCTCTCCAGTCCAACTCCTCCAACCTTATCCTCTGGGATCCCCTGTCTCCAGTATTCCTCTGCAGCAAGGAGAAGGTCCACTTCCTGTGCCATGAATGTATCACTTTACTGTATCCTGATCAAATTTGTGCTGTGTGAATTTTTCATCATGATCATAAGATGAAACATTGTTGAAACTGTATTTATACACAAGCCATTAAACTTGTAGAACTGATAAAAGAAAAAGCTAATCAACAAACGTATTTGATATAAAAATGTTATACACAGAGCGGATAGCTAAGAGTAGAGGTACTCATATAAGAAGTCTTCTCCTAATTGTAAAAGGCTCATCTAGAGGAAAACACAGTAGAAAAGCTTGGAGTTTGTGAAGCTTCTTCTGGGAGTGTCAGTCCACTATTAATCTGCCTCAAAACTCCTGCTCATTCTGCAGGTTCCAGCTCAAACAGCACCCTCCCTGGAAAGGTCCCTCCCACCCCAAGTCTCCGAGGTAAGGATTCTTCCCCTTTGGGCCCATCAGACTGTATATAATCCTATTGTACAACTGTCCTATTATAATTGTTAGTCTGCCTTAGTAGACTGTAAGTTCCTTGAGGGCAGGGATCATGCCTTTTGTCTTCTTATTCCCAGCGCAGTGCATGATGCATAGAAGTCACTCAATAAATATTTGGCGAAGTTAGTCACTTTCTGCTGCTCAGACCAGGCTGCCATTCTTCCTGCCTGGTGCATTAATTTTGACGCAGATCATTTGGTTGGCCTGCAAACCGTGTCAAAATGTCAACTACTTTTTCAGGTAAGACAGTGTACTTGATGGTAGCTTACCTGAATTGCATGCATCACATCTTGCAGGAAACATGTCTCTGAAAGGATCATCTTAGAAGATCCAAACTTGTAAAATGATAACAGCCTGAGAGGTCCTGTTTTGACTTGTATATACACCTTCTGTACATATTAATAATAATTTTCTGAATATCAATTCCTATGTGTAAAATGCTTCCACAAACTGTACACCTTTTGATCCCAGCAGTAACCCTTTGTCAGGTATAGACACTATTATTATTGTTTGCTCTGTTTTACAGAATACGAACTTTAATAAACTGCTCATGCTAACCCAGGTAGTGAGTGAAGGAGCTGAGAATCAATCCCAGGTCTTCTGGTTCTTCTGGTCCCAGTTGAACTGTAAGCTCCTTGAATCAGGGTGCATTTCTTACACCTCTTTATGTATTCCTGCTAATACCCTCTAACCAAGCTGTATGTGTAGGAGGTAGGCCTGCCATGAATATAGATGAAATGCATCAGTGTTGGGCAATTGGTCATCAAATAAAAAATGGACAAAATGGAGAAAGATCACCTGGAGCTAGCTTCAGGTAGTCGGCTAGAAGTGAGAGGACACTCAGGCCAACCTAGAGTTCTATCATCTCTAACTCCCTTCCCCATTTTTCTTCTACCTTAACCCATATTCCATAAGATGTTCAAAGGGTGTCAGTCCCTACACTGACAGTAGACGGTCACAAATTTCTACTACTCTATGTAAAATTTTTTATAGGAAGTCCTTATTTCCAAAAATCTCCTAACTAAAAAAAAAAAAAGACACATTTGAAAACCCAGACTTGATGTGGTCAATGATATGGGGGAAAAAGGAGAAGGACAGGATTAAAGTTCGTATTTTGCCTTTGGTTTTGGCTTACTGAATAATTAATAAATATATGACTAGATTATATGCCTGCATAATTTTAACAGCTCATAGGAGAGAATTAGACATAGTGTAATTTAGGAGGAAATAATGGCACAAAGAGACTCTGATTGCTTCTAAAGGGATGCTTATTTCCACTTACTATCTATTGTAGTTTAGTTACATTTTTCTGTTCAGGTTAAATTAGAACCATTCTGGATTTCTCTCATCATCACTCTAGAATCTGTCGGTGGGATTTTGGGGCCAGCCCTCACTCGAGTGAACTGTGCTATCAGCTGTCTCCTGCAGGCAGTGAATCCGCAGAAGAGAAGTCAGCCTCTTCAGAGGTGGGCAAAGCCTGGTGAGTAATACAGAAACGTGACTACGAGTACTGTGGTAGGATGGTGGGACCCACGGCAATGCTTTTCTTTATTCATAATTTTGTTTTCAAAGCTGAGTTTCCAATTGAAAAAACAATCAAAACACTGTACTTGATTTTATAGAGATTGTTTTAGAATCGGAAAGAATTATCCTTGGGCAAGGCGCTTAATCTTGCTAAATCTTAGCTCTATTTACATCATAGGATTATTTTACAATCAAAAGAGGTCTGTCTTTAATAAAGACTGGAAACTCGGTGGAGGCAGCCTGGGAGTAACTGGGAGCTGTCAGGGGTCTACGCTAGTGCAGGGAAACAGGCAAAGGAAAGGGTGAGGCAGGCGAACTCTGACAAGAATCCATCTGTGTGTATTTGGCACTAGTAATAGTAATGATATGATGTTGGGGTTGATAACTAACATTTATTGCATGTTTACTATTAAGGTATCATGGTGAGGATTTTATATGTACCAAATTTGTTTATTTATTTATCATAATCTTTTACCTGGGAGGGAAGTACAAAAAGAAAACCGAAACTCAGAAATAAGCCTAGATTTTCAAGCTAAGCAATTGCAGAGCTGCTCATGTAACCCAGGTTGTATAAGGTAGTGGTTAAGAGCATGGATTTTGAAATCCAATTGTTTTTTCTTTACTTATGAGCCATGTGACCTTCAGGGGTTTACTTTTTTCTCTGTGCCTCTGTTTCCTCATTTTGGAATCGGGATGTAATATCATCTATTTTGGGGAGTTCTTCTAAGAATTATACAAATTATTATGTAAAATTCTGGCCCATTCCAAGCCTTTCAACATATATCAAACACCTGGTCAAGTTGTTTCCATGATACCAGAAGGGACATCTGGAGAATTCAGAATCTGAGTGGGGCCCCATTCTTAGCTGGATGTCTAGAAACCAGGGTCTTCTGGCTGACTTTGCCTGAGGGGGATTGTGTCCTGGCTCCTGACCCCATCCCAGTGTTGACCCCATTCTCTGAATCAGATCATTCTGAATTTGCCTTGCCTGATCTCGACCTTATATGAGGTCCCAAGGCTAATTCAGCACATCCTCTCAATGCCCTGGCCCTGGAGAGATGGCCTGTGCCAGGGATTGCAAGTCTCAATTATGTGAATGTTCCTACCTCTGGGAGAACAGAATGTGAGGAGAGGGCCTCTGTGTGAGCCCCAGGTCTTTGCATCAGTACGATGGGCCGCTGAGTGCTGGCGGAAGGTTGTGGAGCAATGCTGGGAAAGGAGAGGTTGTTGCTGGAGAGAGCCTAGGAGCCAGGTGAGGGGCAGATTCTACTCTATGGAAGGGCGTGATTAACAGGTAACGGACCTTCAGCCCTTTGAGATGTCCTGGGCTGTGCCCGTCCTCAAAGCAAGGAGAGAAGAATTCGTAATGGGGGAACTCATACACTGGTGTGAGCTAATTTCTCCCCAGAATCTTGGCAAGGAGGTCTTGGACTCTGTCCCATGTGACAAAGGCCAAAGATTTGCCTCTGGAATTGAGGTCCTCTGGAAGAGAGAAAAAGGACAGTGCTGGGGTGTCTCTTGGCTCCAGAGCAGAACCACTCGTGGCTTTGCAGGATCAGGCTTACAACTTATGTTACTCCCTCTGCCAGGTGGGAAGCCTATACTGAGGCCTGTCAAAACCACCTGCGGCTGAAGGCCTTCTGCGGTAGGTACCTTTTGGGATAGGCTGCAGGCTTCCCAGTAAGCAGGGGAGGGGAGGCCAAGTTGCAGCTGATGGGTGCAGCCCATATCCACAGCTGCATGGGAGCAAAGACAGGCAAGAGGGCAAGGGACTCAAGGTCATTGGCAAAGGAGTGGTTGGTGCGAGTGGACAGGGAAGCGAAAAGAGGAGGGGCTGGCTGCCAGAACAGGTCCATGCCCCAGTGTCTCAGAGCAACTGTCAAACAGTATCATTGGAATCAGGGATGAGAACAGGAAGGATAAGAGTATAACATTATTAATCAGTGCATTCTAAGTGCAAGGCATTGTTCTAAGTGTTTTACATCTATTAAGACATTTGATCCTCGTGGTAGCCTATTACTATTCCTACTTTGCAGATGAATAAAGTAAGCGACAGAAAGGTCTAGTGTTGCCAAGATCATTCGACAATTAGTGAGGGGTGGCTGGGCGCAGTGGCTCACACCTGTAATCCCAGCACTTTGGGAGGCCGAGGCGGACAGATCACGAGGTCAGGAGATCGAGACCGTCCTGGTTAACATGGTGAAACCCCGCTTCTACTAAAAATACAAAAAATTAGCTGGGCGTGGTGGTGACTGCCTGTAGTCCCAGCTACTCGGGAGGCTGAGGCAGGAGAATGGCATGAACCTAGGAGGCAGGGCGTACAGTGAGCCAAGACGGCGCCACTGCACTCCAGCCTGGGTGACCGAGTGAGACTCCATCTCAAAAACAAAACAAAACAAAACAAAATCAAAAAACACACACAAAAAAATGAAGAACAAAAAAACAATTAGTGAGGGGTTAGAACTTGGATTTGAACCCAGGCAGGCTGGCTGCAGAGATCAAGTTCTTAACACTTTTTATCCCCTGTAGAAGACTCCAGGCATGAGAGCTGAGGTGCCTGCTGCAGGCAGAGACGGGTGGAGGTGGGGGTTTGAGGAACAGTGGGATGGTGGAGTAGGAAGGATATTAAAAACAAACTTCACTCATCTCACAATTTTTTCCTAGGCATTAGCCTGAAAATGTAAATTGTGCATTAAATCAAGGCTTAGAGAAAATGTCCTAATGCAGTTTACTATGAGGTTTTAGTGCTATATAACTATACCAGGAATCAAATACATCTGCCCATGTCCCAGAAATTTTCTCCAAAGATGGATATTATAAGGATGCTGTTAAAAAATAAAATAGTAAGTACATTTTCCCTGAGAAAGGGAACAAATACAAATAACTTGTAAGGCAACTAACTTGAGATAAAAGCAGAGGAAAATTGAAGAGCTGTGAATGGAACATCTGATGTGGCTTTGTTTCCATACAGATCATGTGACAGGAAACTCCAACAGCCTAATCAGTTCTGTTCTTTGTGTTTCCACTCACCATTATGTGGTCAGGGTCATGATACCGCTTATGTTCCAATGAACAGAAATCCAGAAAGGGAAAGGATCTGGTGAGGCTGGTTGGAGGACAGGAGGGAGGTCTACTGATATTCTGCAGCTGTTTGTCCAGACTGTGTTTTCCTTGTAAAACAGGCCACTCTGGGGTGCTTCCTCTTCTCAAGAGGAGAGAATATTAATGGAGCATTAGAGAAGGTTTAGGGAGCACTTACTGTGTAAGTTCTTCAAGACACTTATAATCTTATGAAAGAGAAAGACATGTCTAAAAAGCAGGACAAAGTGAAAGATGCCCAACAGAGGCAGATGCAAAGATGAAACTCTGATTAGATCTAGCTTTCAAGGGCCCCCTTACGGACGGGGCAGACCCTGCTGTTCTTACCATCTGCTTTCTCTCTCCTGGTTCCCTGGGATCCTCCCTGATGAAGTCCGGCTCGCAAGTGGCTTTCCTTTTGCACACTTCAAGGGCTCCATGAGGGAAGATGGTTCAGGTGGATAATATGATTTTTATAGAGATAAACCCAGAGGTGTGGGCCTAATGCTTAGGTGGTGAAGCCTGGACAGATGGAATGGTCCAGGGGTAACGTGCAAGTCCCTAGAGACTGGGTCCGGGACCAAGATTGAGGATCCAAGAAAAGAGGTTGCAGTCCTGTAGGAAGGCTGGCTAAATGGGGACTGTGGAAGACACGTTCAATGTTGAGCCATAGGGAACAAGGGAAGAAGGCACACAGTGAAGAGGAGGGATGGGGTAAGGCTGGTGTTGGATGAGTGTCCACAGCACAGTCGCCCTGGGCCTGCCTTCCTATCTCCTCCCTGCCTCCTCAAGATCTGTTCCCAAAGGCTTAGCTGGAACCAAACATTTGCAAAATGGGTTATGTTTTTACCTCTTCCTAACTTTATGCTTTCTGACATGCTTTATCATTTTCATTGGTCCTCAATTGTGAGTGTTTTCACAAACTTTAGTGTTCACTAACTTTGTCTATTTCATCCTGTCCTCCCCAAGCCTCATTCTTTCAGCTCACACATATACACTCTTAAATATAAAGGGCAAAGTTTTTGTTTAAAGAAACACTCCAAACATTTCTACTTATAATTTTTAATGGATTTGCCTACTATTTGTGGGAAGGCAGAGTGAAATCAGGCCATCTGTGTTCCGTTAAGACTCATCCACTTCATACTAGGGTGACTTCAGGCAACTTATTTAAATTCAATCAGCCTCAGTTTTCCCATTTGCAAAGCAGGGCTGATAATAATGAAACTCACCTTACTTAGAGTTGCACTAGGAATCAGAGATAATATCTGCAAAGACCCTGGCCTGATGCCTGGTAATGGCTTGGTCCAGGCACCTCTTCATTGGAAAGAGGAGTGAAAGTAGATAGAGGTGGAAATTCTTAAACTGAGATTAAATTCTGAATTCAGTATGTTTCAATATGGAATTACCAAGTTACCTTAGACCCAAAACATATATACACACACAGGAATCCCGCCAGACAGAAAGCTTTTGTGATATCTAAAATCAAATAATGGATAACTATTCATATTGTCTTAAAAGAGGTCATTTCTGTGCTTTTCAAAACTCTGAAAGCAACCCATAGCACAGTCCTGGGAATGTGTCACTCTTATATCGTGAGAATTGGCTTAGAACTTACACAGCTTGCAAGCCTTTCCTGTTTGGGGGGAAATTTAATATTTCATGGGTTGTTGGAGTGAGAATCAAAATAAGCTTAGTTTTCATTGTGAAATGAGTTCCTGTTTTCTGTGTGTCTTAATGCATTGCAATCTAATTCTCGTGAGCTCAGGATTCTTGCCTTGTCTTGCTTTTTACTGTATCCCCAGTCTCTAGAACAGTACTTGGCACACAGTAGGACTCAATAAATATTTCCAAAGTAAAAAATGTATAATCATATTATTTCCAGTAAATTGTTTAAGGAGGCAAGTAGACCTATGTTTATATCTATGTTATCTGCATATCCTTTCTTTCTGGATTTCTGACTACATCGGTAATTAAACAACATGTGAATAGATGAATGCCCCCTCTTGGGGCCTACGTGGAAAGATCACAATGGCTGAAGGAGGAGTGCCAGCCTGTGGACTTGGGGGAGGCAACTATGTGTAACATGCTCCAAGAGGCATGAGAAATTGCCTGAGAATTCCTCCACGGCACCCTGAAAGTGGCTCAGAGGGGACTGAGAATGAGCTGGCCCATCCAGAAAAGCTTGGCATCAGAACCAGGAAGAAGCAGATGGGGGCCCAGTGACCAGAGGCCATGGCAGGATATGAGCATCAACAATGAGGCCAGTTCATAGGCACAGGGACCAGGTGAAGGCCACTAAGCCACTGCTCAGCAGAGCCAGTCACCCCAGGCAATGGGTCTTGGTCCAGCATCTCCTCATTGGAAAGAAGAGTGAAAGTAGATAGAGGTGGAAACTCTTGAACTCACTGAGTTTAAATTCTAAATTCACTATATTTAAATATGGAATTACTGAGTTACCTTAGACCACCCTCCCCACACACATGCACACACACACACACAGACACACACACACTTTACCCAGGAATCTCACCAGACAGAAAGGTTTTATGATATCTAAAATCAAGTGCTTAAAATCACGTGATTTCAAAAATAACATGAGTAACAAAACAAAATCTTAAACATCTGGTCTCTAAAAATCTTTGTAAATTGGTTTTCTCTGGCAGCTATAAAGGTCACAGTTGATTTAATAAGTAATTATTTATCAGAAATGCAACTGCTTGTCAGAATCATGACCAGGTTGCACTGTGGTCTGAGTTGGCAGTTTCTGGAGAAGCAGGTGGCCGAGGTGAAAACCTAGCCAGCATCCGGCTTTGTTCTCAGTGGGGTGTTACAACTTTGAGGGCAGTGACTTGCAGCTGCTGCAGGTGATACTTCAAGCAGGTTCATGATGCTCACATGGGTGACACTCAGAGACCCTTGGCTCTCAATGGCTGTTGTACCTTATGATTTTGATTGCCCTGGGTTTTCCACAAGCACCATAAGATGGATCATGCAGGTGTAGGCAGAGATTATCAACTTGGGATCTGGGTTGAGGGACACTCAGAAGTTCAGGAGGACATGTACATGGTATGAATAAGAGACTGGGGGTGGGGAAAACTTCTAGACCTCAGAGTGGGATGGACAATACGCAAGGAATAGGCCCTAGCCATCAGTGGAAATCCAGTTATCAGACCTTGGACTAACCTCACTGCTAAGCAGACTAGATGCTGAGCCTCACTATGTATGGCTGGTTTGTTAAATACTTTTGCATCAGATCAAGAGGGGCCTGAGAACTGGGAAAAGGGCAACACTGCTGGGGCAGATTCTGGATGCCTTGACCAGGAAGCAGACTGGGTTGGAGGGTCCATACAAGCGTCTGCTGCCTTGAATTGCAATGTAACAGTGTGATAAGGGTCCCACATGCCTCTGTATCCTATCACTACAACTAGACTGAAAGGCAGGCCCATGCTGCATGCTTCTGCCCATCAAGCACACCACCTGACCTTTTGTTGATGCTCAATAAATACATGTTATGCATTGATGGGTCTTGGTTCCCTCAGTTTTCCAAAAAAGATAAAAAGTCCCTTTCTAGGTAGTTTGATGTATGAAAAAAAGTTATTATCCTGGTTCCCTGCATGTGAGAATCAAAATAAGTTCTGGTTTTGTTGTGAAATGTGATCCTGCTTTTGTATGTCATGATGCATTAGAATGTAAATGCATTTCCTATGCATTTTCCAGCAAGGAAAATGATAAGAGAAGAATCATGGAGCTGGAAGCACGATCTAGGGGGTCTCACTGGGGAGGGAAGATGTATGGGATCAGGGGTCATGGTCAAGTCAGGAAGCATGAGGAGCATTGTAGAGATGTTCTTGCTATTCCCTGCCTCAGACTCCCATGGGTTTGGATTTCTCTGGAAGATGGACCTAAAGGTAGAGCTGGACTCTGGGCTTTGCACCACCTCTCAGGCCACCAACATTTATAGTCATGCATATGCACACTTCAGGTTTTGCTCACCAAATACTCCATGTCCTCTGTTCCTAGAAACCTTATGCTCAAGGAACCCCTGTCTTCACCTGAATCTGCCTCTTGAACTCCTGAGTCCCACCAGTACCCAGGATGCATAGGACCAGGCCCGGGTCTCCTTCTTGGTTGTCCATGGTTGTCATTGTGGGGGAGGGCTGGACTTTGGCTTGGCATGATTCAGAGATAATGGGAGAGAAGTAGAGACTCTTCATTTGTACCTAGGAAGGCCAAAGGGCGTGGTCCTGGCCTCCACTCTGAAGCTCTGTGGAGGTCACAGGCAGGAGGTCCTGAGCAGCAGGAGGATGTCAGGAAGAGCTATGGGCACCCAAGTGCTAGAGGCAGAAGGAATCTGAGAAGGGATGTAGATCCAAAGGGGACCCTGAGGCCAGAACAAAATCAGGGTGAGGGTGGAAAAGGAGAGGGGAATTAGTCAGGTGGATTGGTTCAATTCAAAGGCATAAAGTCCTGAGAGACGCCAAAGCTCTTGCAAGATCACAGTTCACTTTTGAAGTAGCTATGTCCTAGGAAGGTAGAAAGAGCCTATATGAAAGTTCCAGTGGAGAATCTGAAGAAACAGCTGAGATTCACACCTGCATAGCTCTTTACTCTTCGGAGCCTACATGTTATTACAGTGATGACACCTGTCTATGCCTGGTGTGGCAACATGGAAAGAGTCCTAGCTAGGATCTGAGGGGACCCTGGGCTCTACACCGGAAAGACACTTAACTCTCTAAGCCTCAGTATACTTATCTTTAAAACAGGACAATAACAATGCCCCAAATGTGCTTGTGAGAATGGATGAAATAATGTATTTAAAGATATATTTTTTAGAAGCTCAAGAGCCAAAACCATTTGAGAGAATGAGTCATAATTCTTTATTTCTTTAGCTGCAGGAGAAGTTGTTATGCACTGAAAATGTGCCAAAAACACTGATATCTTAAATTTATTTCACATTTTTTTTTTCTCTTTTGCTTCAAATAATAGGGGACTCTGAAGCCAAGTTGAGAAAGCTAAAGGAAGACATCAATAAAACATCTGCTGGGCCAGGCATGGTGGCTCACACCTGTAATCCTAGCACTTTGGGAGGCCGAGGTGGGTGGATCACCTGAGGTCGGGAGTACAAGACAAGCCTGGGCAACATGGTGAAACCCCGTCTCTCCTAAAAATACAAAAATTAGCCTGGCATGGTGGCACGAGCTTGTAATCCCAGCTACTAGGGAAGCTGAGGCAAGGGAATTGCTTGAACCCGGAGGTGGGGATTGCAGTGAGCCAGGATTGCACCAGTGCACTTCAACCTGGGCTGCAGAGTGAGACTCCAGCTCAAAAAAATAAATAAATAAAAATAAAAATAAATAAATAAAATGTCTGCTAGACTGTGAGCAGAACCTAGTCTCTTGATAAGATATTTACATTTCCACTTACTGTTGATACTAAGAGTAAATACTGATGTAAGACTGGACATTAAATAGACAGAAAAGGCTTACCGGGTCTTGATAACAGGCTCCTTGAACTACATTTCTTAACCACCTGTATTTCTGCTTACCCAGAAAAACAAGAGCGCTGTTGCTATTGGATTTTGCTAAATTCCCTTGATAATCCTATCACAATTTCACTTCTTTTAGTGCTTTGTAAATACAATAGTATCTTCATGGGATATTTTGAATTACAAATGTTTTAAAGAATTCTGATGACATAGTTGCACAGTGATATTAATAGGGTGGCCTTGTTTCCAAGTGGAGTTTTGTGACTGAATAGGGGTTCCAGGGTTTCCTCATAAATTGTCAAAATGCTAAAAACAGTGAAAGGAGATGTCTACTAATTAAAATAAAAATAGTTCCTAAAGAGCTGGGTTCACCTGAATGACAAAAGTTTTTAAAGGTGACACCAGGGGGAGAGCTGATAAAAGCAACAGGAGTCCTAGGACAATTTTAAAGAATTAAGATAGCAGTAGTGGATATGGTATCTGGTAGAAAAGCTTCAGAATTGGAGTTGGAAGTTTCAGGGTCTCCAGATGTAAACAATATGCCTATATTTGTACAATTTTATCAGACAAACTTACTGAAATTATTTTAGTATGAAGACTATGCTAACTTTTCAGACAGTTAGAAACCCAAAAGGAGAAGCCACAATCCTACCACCTGTTCACAACTGTTAAAATCTTTTCACATTCTCTGCCACCTTTGTCTATGCAGGAGACCGGAATAGGCTGCCCCCAGATATGAAGGATTATTGAGCTGAAGACAATCAAGAAGTAGGTGCAGGAAAACTCTCTTCTCTCTCTCTATTTGCCTAAGAGCAGGACATAGATTTCCGAAGAAGGTGTCCTGCCCCATCTTCTACCAAGGAGAATGAAGGTTAACCACTGCAGACAGCTTTAGATGCGTCTCGCTTCTCTGCCTGGAGATGGTACCAGAGGAAGCTACATGAACAAGCTTTGCTAAGTACCCTTTATCTGTGTTAAATTAAGTCTAGCCTAATGCCGCCTCCTTACATATTCTAAGTTCAATGTACAGGCTGAACTCCATACTCAGTGAACCATAACCTAACTGGGTCTGTGAACCTAACTGAATGTAATCTACTCTTAGGCCAATCACTGAGTTTCAGTCAATGAAAGACAGCCAACTGTTCAAACCGTATTTAAAAAAAAAAAAAAAAAAAAAAAAGCAAACACCAAGCAGTAACCAATTCAGCTGTTTCTGTACCTCATTTCTGTCTTCTGTACATCACTTTCCTTTTTCTGCCCATAAATCTTTTTCTACCACGAGGCAGGCCAGAGTCTCTCTGAAACCTGTTTTGGTTTGAGGGTTGCTCAATTCACGAATCATTCTTCGCTCAATTAAACTCTGTGAAATTTAATTTGTCTAAGTTTTTTTTTTAACATCTGCCAGCTATTTGCTTTCCTCCAAGTTACTGCCTGTAGAGACTCAAAGTCCTTTCCTTTGTCTTATCTTATCACTTCTCTAAAATTTTATTGTTCTTTGTTGAAGATGCTATGTAAGCTGAATTTGAAGCCCATTCTTTGAGAACTTCTCATTTCCTGGGTGTCTCCCATGTATATATGAAACATACATGCTCATAAACTTTGGTTTATTTTTCTCTTATTAATCTGTCTTTTGCAACAAGGGTTCTTTTCAACTAAGAACCTCTGGGGGTACTTATTTTGCCCTTATATATATTCAGTTACTTTTCAAAGTTACAACCACAGACTTCGTACAATGTTATGCGTTTTCGTATTGTTACAGTCTTTATAATCAAGTGGGGGAGTTTTTTGTTCACTTTTTTCTTTTTAAAGAGAGGGTCTTTCTCCCCCAGGCTAGAGTGCAGTGGTGTGGTAATAGCTCACTGCAGCCTTTCACACCTGGCCTCAAGCAATCTTCCTGCCTCAGCTTCCCGAAGCACTGGGGTTGCAGGTGTGAGCCACTCTGGCTGGCCATAATCCTGGCTTTTAATGCACATATTTGGCTTTCTTGCTTTCTTCACTGGCATCTTCCTCTTGTCCCACAACATATTATTCAGAATTCTTCTTTGTTACAAAAAAAGTCTTTCTTAGCTCTTTATTTTAAATAGAAAGATTCTATCTATATTGCCAAGTGAAAAAAAGCAAGGCTCAGAGGGGAAAAAATGTGTGTGGAATGATACTTGCCCCTTAGAAGTCAGGTATCTTCTTTGATTAGAGCAAGTATTGATTTTTGAGACTCCTCTAGTTAGGAAAGGTTGTCATTCTACCAACAGCAATGCTTTTGTGATCTTTTTAGCAATTCTTTGGCAGCTTTCTCTTTCCCCCAGGAACTCTTGTCTTCTCTATATCTCTTAATCTAATAAAAAATTATTTTCATGTTTTGCCTTAGGAGTCAGCTCTGTGAAGTTGTAGCTGATTTTCTAGTTCAACATCTAATAGCTACCCATGTAAAGGACTCAAGGAAGGATTGATACACACCTTAGACCTGAACCTACCTAGAACTCAGGCTTAGTACTATACTTCTATATACCAAATGGCTCCCATGGAAGCGACTGGTCTGCCTGAGTTCCTTTAGCCCTCTGAATTAATCTAAACTATCTGAGGCACGATAATATTGTGCATTTTTATTTCTGCATCATATTAGCAGACCAGTGTTTCTTAAGCAAAAAAGCAGACATGATTAAAGTATTTTAACTAGGTCCCTCTACCTTTCAGATAAAGGACTGTCAGAACTTGATGGAATCAACCAGGCGGTTGCTTCACTTTTCTAAACCATGTCTTCAGCTGTGCCATTCACTCCTTCCTTCCCCCTTTAGGGCAGTCAAAGTTCTTGCTCTCAACTGTCTTCCCTCTTTTTGGCAATATGTAGTTCAGCACTCTGAACACTAGCCTGGTACTCAATAAATAGTAGGTATTCAATAAATGTATCAAGTGAATGGATGAAAAGAATGAATTCTTACAAAGCAAATTACTGAGATGCTATAGAAAGTGTTTCATATCAGACTTCCTTTAAGTCCTGTAATGTTGTAAGGTAGGTATTATTGTCCCCATTTTACAGAGGAACAAATGAAGGCTCAGGGAACAAAGTGACTTTTTTCAGGTTTACCTATCCACTTGTGGTAGCCTGTATAATCCGCCCCTGCAAACCCCCACCAGTGATATCCACATCCTAATATCTAGAACCCACAGATAGGTTACCTTATGTGGCAAAAGGAGTTTTGCAGATGTGGTAAATTAAGGCTGTTGAGATGGGAAGATTATCCTGGATTATTGGGGTGAGCCCAGTGCAATCACGAGGGTTCTCATAGAAGTGGGGCAGGGGGGTCAGCTGGATAAAGGAAGACAAGGTGACAACAAATGCTGAGGGGAAGGAATGAATGCAAGTGGCCTTCAGAAACTGGAACAGGCAAGGATAATGGATTGCTCCCCGCAGCTGTCAAGCGGAATGCAGTCCTGCCCATGTCTTGACTGCAGCCTGGAAAAACCACTTCGGACTTCTGACCTCCAGAATGGTGAGACAGCTACTCTGTAACAAATTTTTGTTGTTGTAAGCCACTAAATTTGCGGTCATTTGTTACAGCAGCTACAGAGAGAACTAGTATACTCCTATAACTGGTATTTGAAAGGGCAGGACTCATAAGAACAACCTTACAGCAAGTTAATCTTTATTTTACCACCGCCTCTTCACTCCTGCTGTGGGGCTGGCTCTTCCCTGACTTCATCTCAGGCAGACCTCATAGCTTCTCCTGTGTATAATAATAAAAGTGTCCAGTTGGCCAGGCGCGGTGGCTTGTGCCTGTAATCCCAGCACTTTGGGAGGCCAAGGTGGGTGGATTACTTGAAGTCAGGAGTTTGAGACCAGCCTGACCAATATGGTGAAACCCCGTCTCTACTAAAAATACAAAAATTAGCCGGGCATGGTGACCGGTGCCTGTAGTCCCAGCTGCTTGAGAGGCTGAGACAGAAGAATTGCTTGAACCTGGGAGGCAGAGATAGCAATGAGCCAAGATCACGCCACTGCACTCCAGCCTGGGCAATAGAGTGAGACTCCGTCTCAAAAAATAAAATAAAATAAAAGTTCCCAGGTACTTTCATCCTCAGAATAGTCTCACATCAATAATTAATATGTACAGTGCTATGTAATTTAATTTTTAAAAAAAAACAGAAAAATCCCTAAACTTCAATCATAAAGCATCTCCCTTTCTCCAGCCAAGGACCTACAGTGGGAGCAACACTGCTGTGGTCCACTTTGGCTCAGCAATTTGGCTGTTATCTTTCTCTCCTGATTTCTTGGAAGGCCAGATGACAACTCGGTTTCAGCTTGGTGATGTGGGACTTTAGCATGGGTGACTCCATATTGGTTTTTAGTCTGATCTGTTGGGGCCTAGTGCAAGAGCTTAGTCCAAAACAATGGCCTCCTGCAATTTTTATTTAACATGAATAATCTGAACACCATTTTTGACAACCAAGGAGGAAAACAAAATAAAACCAAGTTGCACTGGGAGATAAACCACAAATAATAAACTCACCATTTCTGCTTCTGGTGTCCGAAATAAGCAAGCCGTTAGCCTCTCCAGTAAAGCTAGGTCTCCAGCCTCTGTAACTCCTTCCTTTCCTAATGGGGTTGGGGGTGTTATTTGATTCTTACCTGACTCTAACAAAAACCTTTATCCTGGCTTTTGTAATGCTGACAGCTGACCATATGTTATGACTTTTGAGGATGTGATAACCATATGAGAAAATCCACCAGAACAGGCTAATGTAAACTAGCTAACCTTGCTAAAGTTAAAGGATTTTCCCTTTAAATATCTATTATAGACTTATGTATGTATGTATGTATGTATGTATTTACTTATTTGTAAGCCAAGCTGTCTGAAGTCTAACTCCCTTGAGCTCTTTTGAAAGTAAATTTCTTTTCTTTCCTAAGTGCTTTTGTCTCTGAACCTTCAGTTCTCAAATCCTGCATAGGCAGTCTGGTATTTCCCTTCGGTATGTGGGAGTGATGGGCACTTACTGTTTTGGAGTCTTCGGCCAAAACAGGCTGCAATCATTACCTTGTCAGTGCTGACTCACAAGTCAGGTGCGGAACTGGGATTCAAGGCCAGGAAGCTTGAAGCAAGTTCCATTTCTACCACAGCGTGGTTCCCTGGTTGTCCTGAAGTTAAAAGCCCCCCGAGTTTCTCTTCTCAGTCTAATGGTGTTTAAACTCTCATCTCTTCTGGTGTGATGGAAAGTATTCTCACCAATGCCTTCATTTCCCCTAGGTGACCTCAGGGAAGGAGGCTGGTTGTGGGAGGAGGCTCTCCCAGTGTCTGTATAATCCTGGCATGAGTGTTGACATGGAAGACATTTAATTCTGGAAAGAAAAGTAAGTCATAATTAACCTTGTTTTACAAATGAGTTTTAGCTCAGTGGTTAACTATGAGATCATTCAATGATCAGATCCTATCTGGGTTCCAATCTCTGTAATTCCTTCTTCTTCCGTAGCTGGTGGGTGGGGTGGGGGTGTCACTTGATTCTTACCCACAGATAAGAATCACCCACTCCTAATGACCTGGTCCAATCTAGGTGGACATAGTTGGTCTTCAATAGCTTCAGCCCTGCATTCTGGGCATTGAGATTTCTTTGCTGAGAAAGTGCCTTCCCCCTCTGGTACTTTCTGTTCTTATCACTGAACTTTGACCTTGGACTGCTGAACCCCTCTTTTAGTGACCTGCCCAGATTCCTGTTGTCTTCAAGGGGCTCTGACCCAGAACTTGAGGAGAGACCTCTTTTGCCTGTCTCCGATTTGGGCCTCCAACTCCCCAGGCTCTGCTTACTGGTTGGGATGCCCTGAGAGTTTCACATGAGCATCCTCACAAGTCCTCCACTGCCAACATGTGCCTGGGCTGTGTCAGGCGAACAGCATGCCTGCTTACCAGACGATGACCAGACGATGCCTCCCTTCAGTGCTCAGGGGGATGTTCTCACAGGTTGTGCCCTGCTGGGTCCTGGGATCTGACAAGAGGCCTTTTTCTGAGGTGTTTATTGCAAGTGTCTCCAAGACTTTTTAACTACAGAGACATTAAGAACAAGACAAAACAAATAACAACCACCACCACCACCACCACGAAAACCCAGAGCCCAAGAAAAAAGCAGTGAGCTTCCTAGTTGCCCAGTAGGGCAACTGATTTCTATTCTACTTTGCTCCCCGTTGATTTTTTAAAAATTGTTTTCTTCTCTAGTGACTTGTTGCTACCACAGCTTCAATGAGGAGATAGGACAGTCCCCATTACAAAGGGTAACTTAAAGGAATTATCTGCATTGCGCATACAGATTTGCTCTTGCAGCTGTGGGCTGGAGGGAGCAGGGCACCTTCAAGATGATGCACAGTAAAAAGGGGCAAATAGAACTGCCCCTGCCCAGAAGGGGCATGTAGGGGAATGTAGTGAACTGGGGCCAACCACCTAGCGCCTCCTTTTCCAGGATAGGTGCTGTCACACCGCTGCCTGCTTCACGTTGCACATCAGCTCTGGCAGTTTTTAGTTTGGGCTCTCCTCTGTTCACTCCAAGACATCTCCTGTTTAGCTACCTGTCTCAATACCGGCTTCGCACCTAGCCAAGTTCCCCTGGTCTCCTGTTATTCGCAATGCACCTCACTGTGTCTCTGGCCCACCTGCTCCATGCACCCTCATCCTGTTGGGCCTGACTTGGGGAATCATGAGCATAATTGATATAAGCATAATATTTGAGCAAGGTGACTGAAGTGGCAGTTTATCTGTCCTCATGATTCTCATAATTTACAAACACACAAAAAATGTGTTTAGGATCAGTGGTGCAGTAGGCTCTGTGCGGTCTCCTGAGTCATTCACAGACTGATGAGGGCTCTGAATTTCCTAGGGGAAATGAACCTGGCAGCAGTTTGTAAAGAAATGATTGCCATTCAGTGTGATAAGCTGCTGTCAGGTTCATTGATACAAAATGATATTGATCTTAGGGCGGTCTTGTCCCCAGGTGAGGCAATGTATGATGTCAGAACTTTGTTAAGTACTTTGTCTTATTCAGTATGAGTTTCTTAAAGTGGAATTTGCACCATGAGGGGTGTGTGTGTGTGTGTGTGTGTGTGCATATGCTCACTAACACCTGTCTCCTGAGACTTCTCAAAACCATCTATCCTTTCTGTGATGCCAAATGTAAGGCCAAGCCCACAGAGTTTACTCAGAGGTCTGAAATTCAGTTCCAGGCTCTTCTAGATAATCTTAGAAAAGCCATTTAAATTATCTGAGCTTGAGTTTCCTCATCTTTGAATTGAAGATAAGATCCGACCTCATGGGGCCACGTAATGTGTATGAAATAGCTTTGTAAACTCTGAAGCACTGAACACAGGTGACTTGCAATGACTCCATCCAGGATTTGAAGTGTTTATTTAGAGTAGGCCACGAGATCTTTCCCCAGGCCAGCCTTGTAAATGCCTCTGGCTCTTGGAGAACTGGGGGAGTCCTGCTATGCCCCCTCCAGCATCTCCTCCCACACATTATGTCCTGCACACTGCTAGGTAGAACCCGCC
>NW_022165151.1:0-1766 GCF_008728515.1 Papio anubis
TGACGCAGTCCTCAGGAGACCCTGAGAACATGTGCTCAAGGTGGTTGGGGCACAGGTTGGTTTTATACATTTTAGGAACATATGAGACATCAATCAAATACATTTAAGCTATACATTGTTTTGGTCCAGAAAGTTGGAACAATTTGAAGCAAGCAAGGGTTGCAGGGTAGTGCTTCTGGGTTATAAGTAGATTTTTAATTTTTCTGATTGGCAATTGGTTGAGTTACTATCAATAGAAAGGAACACATGGGTTATGATAAGAGGTTGTGGAGTCCAAAATTTTCTCATGCAGATGATTCCTCCAGGTGCCAGGCTTCAGAGAGAATTGATTGTAAATGTTTCTGATCAGATTGAAGGTCTGTGTTGGTGGTAAATGCTGGTCAGCTTTTTCTGAAATTCCAAAAGGGAAGAGGGCATAATGAGGCATGTTCAACACCTGCTTCCCATAGTGGCCTCAGCCAGTCTTTCAGGTTAACTTTTGAGCACCGTGGCTGAGGGTGTCAGTTGAGATGGTTAGGAGGGGGTGGCTTTGATGTTTATTTTTGGTTTACAACATGCAAAATGTTGAGAGGAGACAGACACCACCTCCCTCCTTGGAAGAGGACAACACTCCAGTCACCCTGCAGTTGATCATGGACATGAGTCTCAAGCTCCACCAGTCCGATGACCACCTGCTGAAGACGTGTCATTGTCCTAGGTAAATAGTAAGGGTTTGTCATCTCACGCCAAGAAGATTAAGGACACTGACACACGAGGAGTGAGTTTAGGAGCAAAGGGTTGAATAGGCAAAAGAAAGACAAAGGGGAACAGCTCTCTTCTTGTGAGAGAGAGGGGCACCCAAAAGGGAATTCCGGCCTGGAATGGGAGTGCATCGGATTTTACAGGCAGGCTTGAGGAGATGGTGTCTGATTTATGTAGGGCCCACAGGTTGGTTGGACCAGGTGTGATATTTCCATAGTGCAATTGGAAGGCTGTTCGCCCCACTCTAATCGTATTATGCAAATAGGCTTGCCACTCGTCTGGCGCCATGTTGTCTGCTCCTTACTGTAAGGAAGGAGCCTGGCAAAGAGAAGGGAAGATGGAGTCGCCATTGTGAACATGCCCAGTCCCAGGTGTCCTGTTCCTATTGGCACAGCTGCCAGCATTCACCCGTGCAAGCTTCCAGCTTACTTGTCTGTGTCTGAAGCTTGATATTACAGGCTGCACCTTGTTAGAAAAGAAAATAATTTGGAGCCTGCTTTTCATTAAAAGCCTTCCGTACCCTCACTACCTGTCTAAATAATTTCTCTTTCACTCCTATATCACTGCCAGACTCTGAGCCAGAATGCGGTGACAGAGAGGCTGGGACTGTGCAAAACACATTTTAGTAAAGATTGCTGAGTGGCAGTAGTGATGTCCAATTACCAGGTGCAGCAGCAGCAGGGGCAGTTGTTCCTAGGAGGGACCTGATCCAGGGGGGGCTATGGATTCTGTTCCTGGATGTGTAGGTTCCAGCCTGCTTCTGTGGCCTTCCCCACAATAAAACTAGCCCCCAATACCAGATATACGACTTTATGTGTAAATTAGAGAAATTTGTTTTCCATAGTTTGCTCCAAGAAGTGAGTGGGAAATGAGTCTGTGGGCGGGTGTCAGAGAGCGGCATTCACAGGTGTTCCTTGTGCGAGAGCCACATCCTGAATTCTCTACCTGGCGTCCACCCCATGGTGGAGAGAACAACAGGGAATGTCACATCTCATAACTGATGATACACATCCTCCCTTTTCTTT
>NW_022165152.1:0-1765 GCF_008728515.1 Papio anubis
AAAGTGCTGGGATTACAGGCTTGAGCCACCGCGCCCGGCCGATCCCTGTATATTCTTAAGTGGAATGAATGGAGGTAAGACTTGAGTTGGGAGAGTGGAGAAAATAGTCTACTGAAGGTCCTAAGATGGTTACGATGGTAGCCTCCACCATCAGTCCAGCATTTTTACTGGTCTTGAACTTGAAAGACCATCCTGGCTAACATGGTGAAACCCCATCTCTACTAAAAATACAACAAATTAGCCAGGCGTGCTGGCGGGCGCCTGCAGTCCCAGCTACTCAGGAGGCTAAGGCAGGAGAATGGTGTGAACCCAGGAGGGGGAGCTCTCAGTGAGCTGAGATCGCATCATTGCACTCCAGCCTGGGCAATAGAGTGAGACGCCATCTCAGGAAAAAAAAAAAAAAAAAAAAAAAAAGAATTAGAATCATAGCATCTTGGTAGTTAGGGATCTGAGAAATTCTGTCCCTGCAGAACTAGGTCCCAAAGGCATTATGTGGCTTACCTAAGTCACAAATTTGTTAGGAACAGTCAGCTGCCCAGGCTAGAGTGCAATCATCTTTGCTCACTGCAGCCTTGACCTCCTGGATTCAAATGATTCTCCTACCTCAGCCTCCCAAGTAGCTGGAACTACAGGCGTATACCACTACGCCTTGCTAATTTTTTAATTTTTTGTAGTAGAGATGGGGTCTCACTATGCTGCCCAGGTTGGTCTTGAACTCTTCCCTGCTACTTGGGAACCTGAGGCAGGAGGATAGCTTGAGGCCAGGAGTTCGAGACCAGCCTGGGCAACATAGTAAGACCTCATCTCTAAAAATAGATAAAAATTAGTCAGGTGGCACATGCCTGTAATTCCAAGCACTTTGGGAGGCTGAGGTGGGCAGATCACTTGAGCTCAGGGGTCTGAGACCAGCCTGGGCAACATGGCAAAACCTCGCTGGGTGTGGTGGCATGCTCCTGTAGTCGTAGCTATTTGGGAGGCTGGGATGGGAAGATCGCTTGAGCCCAGAAGGCTGAGGCTGCAATGAGCCATGATGCGCCACTGCACTCCAGCCTGGCCAACACAGTGAGACCCTGTCTCAAAAAAAAAAAAAAAAAAATTAGTCAGGGCGTGGTGGCCCACACCTGTAGCCTCAGCTTCTTGGAAGGCTGAGGCAGGAACATCCTATGAGCTCAGAAGCCTGCAGTGAGCTATGATCACGCCACTGTACTGCAGACTGGGTGACAGAGCAAGACTCTGTCTCTAAAAAAAAAAAAAGAAGTTCAAGGGTATGATCTACAAGATTGCCTTTAATGCAAGTTCATTCAATCTGCAGCAGCCTGCAGGCCAGAGTGCGGACCAAGATGACTTTGAATGTGGCCCAACACAAATCTGTACACTTTCTTAAACTGCTATGAGAGTTTTTTTGCTTATTTTTTTTTTTTTGAGACACAGTCTTGCTCTGTTGCCCAGGTTGGAGTGCAGTGGTACGATCTCGGCTCACTCATTATAGTTACCTGCCACCATGCCTGGATAATTTTTGGATTTTTAGTAGAGATGGGGTTTCACCACTTTGGCCAGGCTGGTCTCCAACTACTGACCTCAAGTG
Source organism: Papio anubis (assembly GCF_008728515.1). Classification (NCBI taxonomy): domain Eukaryota; kingdom Metazoa; phylum Chordata; class Mammalia; order Primates; family Cercopithecidae; genus Papio; species Papio anubis. The sequence continues at coordinate 1,586 of NW_022165152.1, forward strand.
ATCCGCCTGCCTCGGCCTCCCAAAGTGCTGGGAAGTAGAGGCATGAGCCACTGTGCCCAGCTTGCAATTTATTTTATTATTAGCTCATCAGCTATTATTTGTGTCAGTGTATTTTATATGTAGCCCAAGACAATTCTACTTCTTCCAGTGTGGCTCAGGGAAGCCAAAAGATTGGACACC
>NW_022165153.1:0-1765 GCF_008728515.1 Papio anubis
AGAGCGAGACTCTGTCTCAAAAAAAAAAAAAAAAAAATACAAAAAATTAGCCAGGTGTGGTGGCACGCGCCTGTAATCCTAGCTACTCGGGAGGCTGAGACAGGAGAATCACTTGAACCCAGGAGGCGGAGGTTGAAGTGAGCCGAGATCGCACCACTGCACTGCAGCGTGGGTGACAGAACGAGACTCTGTCTCAAAAAGAAAAAAACCCACAGAAGCAGAGCAGGCGAGCCGGCAGGTTTCTCCCTCAGTAACGAAGAAAAACCTGGGTTTCTGTTCTGGCTGGTCCAGTCATATAACCTCCAAGTCACTCCAGCCTCCATAAGCCTCAGTGTCTACAGCTGCCACGTGGCAAGACATTTGTAACCTTCCTGGCTGTTATTACACGGAAACTGAAGAGGGAGGGACTTAAATGTACTTTGTGGAAAGGCAGCTCAAGGACAGAAAGAATCTGCCCCGCCCTCCACCCTGCTAAATCCCTTCCGAGCTCCAGCGGAAACCGGAGAGGATCAGGCCCTGATGTCTCCAGGTTTTAAAGTTCCTGGGGAAGGTGGGAGGGCCCAGTCCATCCTTACAATGCACCTCACCCATCCTCTTGCACAACGAGGCGATGAGTCCCTGGCTATTCACTTCAAGTAGACAGAAGGAGTAGGAGGTGGCATCCCCAGGACAGGGGGCCAGAAATCATTTTATAATGGAGTATCTCCTATAAGACAGGAGGTTGTTTTGTTTTGTTTTGTTTTTGAGACGGAGTCTCACTCTGTCACCCAGGCTGGAGTGCAGTGGCACGATCTCAGCTCACTGCAATCTCTACCTCCCGGGTTCAAGCAATTCTCCTGCCTCAGCCTTTCCAGTAGCTGGGATTACAGGCGAGTACCACCACGCCAAGACAGGAGTTTTCAGAACCCAAGGTCTCCTCCTTTTGCCCTTCTGCCCCTCAGCTCCAACCCTGGGACCCCTCTCCTGACTGCCCCTAGGAAACCAGAAGCCGATTGTCTGAAAAAGCGCTCCTTGCTCCACAATTTACTTCAAAACTGAAAACACGCCAGGGATTAGCACCAATCATCGTGTACCTAGGTTATGAATTTGCTTTTCTCCTCCCCTTCCGTCCTAGGGAAGGAAGGTCACCACTCTAAGGGCAGGCACTTTGCTGTCTGAATCTCTGAGCCCAAAATAATCATTCCTCAGGAAGGTGGTCAATTACATTTAACATCTTTAAACCCACAAATGCAAACAGGCCTGTCTGCAAGCCAGGCTTCTCCCCTGAGGATTCTACTTCAGCTAACACTGTGGAGCTATTTGTGATGCAAGATTCTCCTGCGTAACACTCTGGAGAAGCCACTAAACTTCCCTAAGCCAGCTTACTCCCCGCTGCAGGAGGAGGACAGTAACCCCTGCATGTCTGCACGCACAGGCACAGATAGGTGGCCAAGTGTGATGTCAGGTTAAAAAGGGCAAGTAGAGGCTGAGCCCGGTGGCTCACATTTGTAATTCTAGCACTTTAGGAGGCCGAGGCAGGCAGATCACCTGAGGTCAGGAGTTGGAGACCAGCCTGACCAACATGGAGAAACTCCGTCTCTACTAACAATACAAAATTAGCCAGGCGTGGTGGCGCATCGCTGTAATCCCAGCTACTCGGGAGGCTGAGGCAGGAGAATCACTTGAACCCAGCAGGCGGAGATTGCAGTGAGCCGAGATGGCACCATTGCACTCAAGCCTGGGCAACAAGAGCAAGACTTGTCTCAAAAAAAAAAAAAAAAAAAAA
>NW_022165154.1:0-1765 GCF_008728515.1 Papio anubis
GATGTTTGCCAGCTTTATTTCTGAGGAATCTGAGAACTGATATTTCGGATCCCGTGAAAAACTATAGGGCCAAAGGAAATATCCTGTGATAGAAATGAGAAAGAAGCTTTCTGAGAAACTTCTTTGTGATCTGTGAATTCATCGCACAGAGTTACAGCTTCCCCTTAAGAAGCCTTTCGCTAAGACTGTTCTTGTTTAATTTGCAAAGTGATATTTTGAAGCCCACGGAGGGCTATGGCGAAAAAGAAAACATCCTCAGATAAAAACCTGAAAGAAGCTTTCTGAGAACCTGCTTTCTGTCTGTGATTTCATGTCACAGAGTTACAGGTTTCCCCTCAAGAAGCCTTTCGCTAAGACTGTTCTTGAGGAATATCCTCAGAAAAAAACTGGAAAGAAGCTTTCTGAGAAACTGCTTTGTGATGTGTGACTTCCACTCACTGAGTTACATCTGTATATTGTGGATCTGTTTGCTAGCCTTATTTCTGTGGAATCCGAGAACTGATGTTTCGGATCCCTTGGAAGACTATAGGGCCAAAGGAAATATCCCCCAGTAGAGATGAGAAAGAAGCTTTCTGAGACACTTCTTTGGGATCTGTGAATCCATCTCACGGAGTTACAGCTTTCCCTTCAAGAAGCCTTTCACTAGGACTGTTATTGTGGAATTTGTCAGGTGATATTTGGAAGCCCATGCAGGTCTATGTGGAAAAAAAATATCCTCAGATAAAAACTGGAAAGAATCTTTCTGAGAATCTCCTTTGTGTTCCGTGATTTCATCTCACAGAGCTACAACTTTCCCTTCAAGAACCCGTTCGCTAAGACTGTTCTTGTGGAATTTGCAAAGTGATATTTGGAAGCCCGTAGAGGGCTAAGTTGAAAAACAAAATATTCTCAGATAAAAACTGGAAAGAAGCTTTCTGAAAAACTGCTTTGTGATGTATGACTTCCACTCCCTGAGATACAGCTGTATTTCGTCGAGATGTTTGCCAGCTTTATTTCTGAGGAATCTGAGAACTGATATTTCGGATCCCGTGAAAAACTATAGGGCCAAAGGAAATATCCTGTGATAGAAATGAGAAAGAAGCTTTCTGAGAAACTTCTTTGTGATCTGTGAATTCATCGCACAGAGTTACAGCTTCCCCTTAAGAAGCCTTTCGCTAAGACTGTTCTTGTTTAATTTGCAAAGTGATATTTTGAAGCCCACGGAGGGCTATGGCGAAAAAGAAAACATCCTCAGATAAAAACCTGAAAGAAGCTTTCTGAGAACCTGCTTTCTGTCTGTGATTTCATGTCACAGAGTTACAGGTTTCCCCTCAAGAAGCCTTTCGCTAAGACTGTTCTTGAGGAATATCCTCAGAAAAAAACTGGAAAGAAGCTTTCTGAGAAACTGCTTTGTGATGTGTGACTTCCACTCACTGAGTTACATCTGTATATTGTGGATCTGTTTGCTAGCCTTATTTCTGTGGAATCCGAGAACTGATGTTTCGGATCCCTTGGAAGACTATAGGGCCAAAGGAAATATCCCCCAGTAGAGATGAGAAAGAAGCTTTCTGAGAAACTTCTTTGTGATCTGTGAATTCATCTCACAGAGTTACAGCTTTCCCTTCAAGAAGCCTTTCACTAGGACTGTTATTGTGGAATTTGTCAGGTGATATTTGGAAGCCCATGCAGGTCTATGTGGAAAAAAAATATCCTCAGATAAAAACTGGAAAGAATCTTTCTGAGAATCTCCTTTGTGTTCCGTGATTTCATCTCACAGAGCTACAAC
>NW_022165155.1:0-1765 GCF_008728515.1 Papio anubis
AAAGTGCTGGGATTACAGGCTTGAGCCACCGCGCCCGGCCGATCCCTGTATATTCTTAAGTGGAATGAATGGAGGTAAGACTTGAGTTGGGAGAGTGGAGAAAATAGTCTACTGAAGGTCCTAAGATGGTTACGATGGTAGCCTCCACCATCAGTCCAGCATTTTTACTGGTCTTGAACTTGAAAGACCATCCTGGCTAACATGGTGAAACCCCATCTCTACTAAAAATACAACAAATTAGCCAGGCGTGCTGGCGGGCGCCTGCAGTCCCAGCTACTCAGGAGGCTAAGGCAGGAGAATGGTGTGAACCCAGGAGGGGGAGCTCTCAGTGAGCTGAGATCGCATCATTGCACTCCAGCCTGGGCAATAGAGTGAGACGCCATCTCAGGAAAAAAAAAAAAAAAAAAAAAAAAAGAATTAGAATCATAGCATCTTGGTAGTTAGGGATCTGAGAAATTCTGTCCCTGCAGAACTAGGTCCCAAAGGCATTATGTGGCTTACCTAAGTCACAAATTTGTTAGGAACAGTCAGCTGCCCAGGCTAGAGTGCAATCATCTTTGCTCACTGCAGCCTTGACCTCCTGGATTCAAATGATTCTCCTACCTCAGCCTCCCAAGTAGCTGGAACTACAGGCGTATACCACTACGCCTTGCTAATTTTTTAATTTTTTGTAGTAGAGATGGGGTCTCACTATGCTGCCCAGGTTGGTCTTGAACTCTTCCCTGCTACTTGGGAACCTGAGGCAGGAGGATAGCTTGAGGCCAGGAGTTCGAGACCAGCCTGGGCAACATAGTAAGACCTCATCTCTAAAAATAGATAAAAATTAGTCAGGTGGCACATGCCTGTAATTCCAAGCACTTTGGGAGGCCGAGGTGGGCAGATCACTTGAGCTCAGGGGTCTGAGACCAGCCTGGGCAACATGGCAAAACCTCGCTGGGTGTGGTGGCATGCTCCTGTAGTCGTAGCTATTTGGGAGGCTGGGATGGGAAGATCGCTTGAGCCCAGAAGGCTGAGGCTGCAATGAGCCATGATGCGCCACTGCACTCCAGCCTGGCCAACACAGTGAGACCCTGTCTCAAAAAAAAAAAAAAAAAAATTAGTCAGGGCGTGGTGGCCCACACCTGTAGCCTCAGCTTCTTGGAAGGCTGAGGCAGGAACATCCTATGAGCTCAGAAGCCTGCAGTGAGCTATGATCACGCCACTGTACTGCAGACTGGGTGACAGAGCAAGACTCTGTAAAACAAAAAAAAAAAAAAGAAGTTCAAGGGTATGATCTACAAGATTGCCTTTAATGCAAGTTCATTCAATCTGCAGCAGCCTGCAGGCCAGAGTGCGGACCAAGATGACTTTGAATGTGGCCCAACACAAATCTGTACACTTTCTTAAACTGCTATGAGAGTTTTTTTGCTTTTTTTTTTTTTTGAGACACAGTCTTGCTCTGTTGCCCAGGTTGGAGTGCAGTGGTACGATCTCGGCTCACTCATTATAGTTACCTGCCACCATGCCTGGATAATTTTTGGATTTTTAGTAGAGATGGGGTTTCACCACTTTGGCCAGGCTGGTCTCCAACTACTGACCTCAAGTGATCCGCCTGCCTCGGCCTCCCAAAGTGCTGGGAAGTAGAGGCATGAGCCACTGTGCCCAGCTTGCAATTTATTTTATTATTAGCTCATCAGCTATTATTTGTGTCAGTGTATTTTATATGTAGCCCAAGACAATTCTACTTCTTCCAGTGTGGCTCAGGGAAGCCAAAAGATTGGACACC
>NW_022165156.1:0-1765 GCF_008728515.1 Papio anubis
CCTGTTATAAAATAGCAGAATGGGCTGCAAATAGCAGAACTGACTGGCATCTAAATTGAGTTTGATGAAATAAGGAATTATAGAAAAATTCTCATCCACGGGGTCAGAAGGTCTAAGCCCAGAGCTAGGAGCTGAGTGGCTGAAGATATCATGTGAGGCCATCTTCCTCTAGTGTAAATGTGTATTTCTTATGCAGTGCTTACTGTATGATTCTGGAAATTGTTTCCACATTAGGATATCCCTTCCAACTTTAAAATTCTGTAGACTCTGGGGTTCTACAATTGACTTTTGCATGCTAAATAAAATATTACCTGTGTGATGGACTGGTATATAATTAGGACCATTATGAATTACCATTTTTTCTCATACTTCATTTTTCTTATTATCTTATCTCATATTTTCTTATCAGCAGCATATTTTATACCCATTCTCTACAGGGGCTATTCAAAATCATTACTATTCTCTCCTGCCCTTTAAAACCAATTTACCCCTTTATGTTCCGTGATAGCTTTAGTTCTCACTTCTGTGAAAAAAATAAAGGACAATAGTTATGAAATTCATTATTTTCTCTCCCCAAAAATATACCTGTTTCTTTTCCCAGCCCTCTTACCTTCCCTTTTGTCTCAGAAGTGTCTTAGAAGGAGGTGAGGAGGCAAGGACCAAACACTTTGGACCATTTTTTCCTTCCTCACCTGTAATGATCATCCACTTCCTTTGTGGATATTATTATAGGTAAGGAAGGAAAAATCATTCCACTTCTTCTGTTTCTCTAAAGAGAAACGGAACTGCCTCTCCCACCATTCTACAAACAGGCTGAAATATTCCCCTATCTTCTAAAATCTTCCCCCAACTTTGCCTTTCTCTCCAACCACTGCCTCCCATCTCTCTTCACCTGCTGAGCCTCTGGAAGGCCTTCCATCCTTGCCTTCACTTCCCCTCTGTGTCCCAATCACTCTTCACCCAATCGAAACCCCTCAAAGGTCCCCTATAACCTCTCGAGTGCTGAATTCTATGATTATGTCTCAGTCTTCCCTCTTGACTCCTTGCTAGTTCAAAGTGAGGACCGTGGACTATCCAGTACATCACCTGGCAGCTGTCACAAATGCAGAATCTTGGGTCCCATTCCAGAATGATTGAATTAAAGTCTGCATTTTAACAAGATCTCCAAGTAATTCATGAGGACATGGATGCCCAATCTCTCTGAGGCATTCGACACATGCTTTGGAAACTTCCATCTTCCCATCATACCACTTTCCCTTACTGCTTCTACTATTTCTTTGGCTATTCTTTCTTGACCTCTTTCCCTTGCTCTTCCTTCTCTAATAGAAATAATAAATATGAATCTTCCCAAGGGTTCTGCCCTCTCTGCTCCTCTAGCAATGTCTGTATTTTCTGGGAACCTTTTTTTCTCCCAGACTTTCAACTACTGTGAAATGCTGATGACTCACACATTTCTATCTGTCTCTTCAGAGATTCAGGCTTTTATTTCCAACTGCTTTCCAGTGTTTTTGTCTGCTCTGCAATGCTTCAAACACAAGACATCCCAGCCAGAACTCATTCTCTTCCCCACCCTTACCCTTTCTTCTACCCCTGGGTTGTCTTGACAGATGACATCATTATCCATTACCCATTCATCCCCTTCACAAATGCTAGAGACCTAGGGTCTTTGGTTCTTCCCACTCTCTTCCATGTCCAATTAGTCACCAAACCTTGTCTCTTCAACCTCAGACATATCAATCCAGTACTGTCCCCCTTCTCCATTGCT
>NW_022165157.1:0-1764 GCF_008728515.1 Papio anubis
CCTGGGCAGAGGTAAATGCCCCTGTCTGACAGCTTTGAAGAGAGCAGCAGATCTCCCAGCACAGAGGTTGAGATCTGAGAACGGGGAGACTGCCTGCTCAAGTGGGTCCCTGACCCCTGAGTAGCCTAACTGGGAGACATCCCCCACTAGGTGCAGACCGACACCTCACACGGTAGGGTACACCCCTGAGACGAAGCTTCCAGAGCAAGAATCAGACAGCAACACTAACCGTTCAGCAATATTCGATCTTCAGCAGCCTCCGCTGCTGATACCCAGACAAACAGGGTCTGGAGTGGACCTCAAGCAAACTCCAACAGACCTACAGCTGACGGTCCTGACTGTTAGAAGGAAAACTAACAAACAGAAAGGACACCCACACCAAAACACCATCACTATGTCACCATCATCAAAGACCAAAAGCAGATAAAACCACAAAGATGGGGGAAAAGCAGTGCAGAAAAGCCAGAAATTCAAAAAATCAGAGCACATCTCCCCTTCCAAAGGAATGCAGCTCATTGCCAGCAACGGAACAAAGCTGGATGGAGAATGACTTTGACGAGTTGAGAGAAGAAGGCTTCAGTCGATCAAACCTCTCAGAGCTAAAGGAGGAACTATGTAACCAGTGCAAAGAAACTAAAAACCTTGAAAAAAGATTTGATGAATGGCTAACTAGAACAATCAATGTAGAGAAGTCCTTAGAAGAACTGATAGAGATGAAAACCATAACACGAGAACTACGTGACAAATGCACAAGCTTTAGTAACCAACTCGATCAACTGGAAGAAAGAGTATCAGCGATTGAAGAACAAATGAATGAAATGAAGCGAGAAGAGAAGTGTAGAGAAAAAAGAGTAAAAAGAAATGAACAAAGCCTCCAAGAAATATGGGATTATGTGAAAAGACCAAATCTACGTCTGATTGGTGTGCCTGAAAGTGACGGGGAAAATGGAACCAAGTTGGAAAACACTCTGCAGGATATCATCCAGGAGAACTTCCCCAATCTAGTAAGGCAGGCCAATATTCAAATTCAGGAAATACAGAGAACGCCACAAAGACACCCCTCGAGAAGAGCAACTCCAAGACACATAATTGTGAGATTCACCAAAGTTGAAATGAAGGAAAAAATGTTAAGGGCAGCCAGAGACAAAGGTCGGGTTACCCACAAAGGGAAGCCCATCAGACTAACAGCAGATCTCTCAGCAGAAACTCTACAAGCCAGAAGAGAGTGGGGGCCAATAGTCAACATTCTTAAAGAAAAGAATTTTCAACCCAGAATTTCATATCCAGCCAAACTAAGTTTCATAAGTGAAGGAGAAATAAAATCCTTTAAAGACAAGCAAATGCTTAGAGATTTTGTCACCACCAGGCCTGCCCTACAAGAGCTCCTGAAGGAAGCACTAAACATGGAAAGGAATAACCAGTACCAGCCATTGCGAAAACATGTCAAAATGTAAAGTCCATCGCTGCTAGGAAGAAACTGCATCAACTAACGAGCAAAATAACCATCTAATAACATAATGACAGGATCAAGTTCACACATAACAATATTAACCTTAAATGTAAATGGACTAAATGGTCCAGTTAAAAGACAAAGACTGGCAAATTGGATAAAGAGTCAAGTCCCATCAGTTTTCTGTATTCAGGAGACCCATCTCACATGCAGAGACACACATAGACTCAAAATAAACGGATGGAGGAAGATCTACCAAGCAAATGGAAAACAAAAAAAAGCAGGGGTTGCAATCCTAGTCTCTGATAAAACAG
>NW_022165158.1:0-1764 GCF_008728515.1 Papio anubis
CCTGGGCAGAGGTAAATGCCCCTGTCTGACAGCTTTGAAGAGAGCAGCAGATCTCCCAGCACAGAGGTTGAGATCTGAGAACGGGGAGACTGCCTGCTCAAGTGGGTCCCTGACCCCTGAGTAGCCTAACTGGGAGACATCCCCCACTAGGTGCAGACCGACACCTCACACGGTAGGGTACACCCCTGAGACGAAGCTTCCAGAGCAAGAATCAGACAGCAACACTAACCGTTCAGCAATATTCGATCTTCAGCAGCCTCCGCTGCTGATACCCAGACAAACAGGGTCTGGAGTGGACCTCAAGCAAACTCCAACAGACCTACAGCTGACGGTCCTGACTGTTAGAAGGAAAACTAACAAACAGAAAGGACACCCACACCAAAACACCATCACTATGTCACCATCATCAAAGACCAAAAGCAGATAAAACCACAAAGATGGGGGAAAAGCAGTGCAGAAAAGCCAGAAATTCAAAAAATCAGAGCACATCTCCCCTTCCAAAGGAATGCAGCTCATTGCCAGCAACGGAACAAAGCTGGATGGAGAATGACTTTGACGAGTTGAGAGAAGAAGGCTTCAGTCGATCAAACCTCTCAGAGCTAAAGGAGGAACTATGTAACCAGTGCAAAGAAACTAAAAACCTTGAAAAAAGATTTGATGAATGGCTAACTAGAACAATCAATGTAGAGAAGTCCTTAGAAGAACTGATAGAGATGAAAACCATAACACGAGAACTACGTGACAAATGCACAAGCTTTAGTAACCAACTCGATCAACTGGAAGAAAGAGTATCAGCGATTGAAGAACAAATGAATGAAATGAAGCGAGAAGAGAAGTGTAGAGAAAAAAGAGTAAAAAGAAATGAACAAAGCCTCCAAGAAATATGGGATTATGTGAAAAGACCAAATCTACGTCTGATTGGTGTGCCTGAAAGTGACGGGGAAAATGGAACCAAGTTGGAAAACACTCTGCAGGATATCATCCAGGAGAACTTCCCCAATCTAGTAAGGCAGGCCAATATTCAAATTCAGGAAATACAGAGAACGCCACAAAGACACCCCTCGAGAAGAGCAACTCCAAGACACATAATTGTGAGATTCACCAAAGTTGAAATGAAGGAAAAAATGTTAAGGGCAGCCAGAGACAAAGGTCGGGTTACCCACAAAGGGAAGCCCATCAGACTAACAGCAGATCTCTCAGCAGAAACTCTACAAGCCAGAAGAGAGTGGGGGCCAATAGTCAACATTCTTAAAGAAAAGAATTTTCAACCCAGAATTTCATATCCAGCCAAACTAAGTTTCATAAGTGAAGGAGAAATAAAATCCTTTAAAGACAAGCAAATGCTTAGAGATTTTGTCACCACCAGGCCTGCCCTACAAGAGCTCCTGAAGGAAGCACTAAACATGGAAAGGAATAACCAGTACCAGCCATTGCGAAAACATGTCAAAATGTAAAGTCCATCGCTGCTAGGAAGAAACTGCATCAACTAACGAGCAAAATAACCATCTAATAACATAATGACAGGATCAAGTTCACACATAACAATATTAACCTTAAATGTAAATGGACTAAATGGTCCAGTTAAAAGACAAAGACTGGCAAATTGGATAAAGAGTCAAGTCCCATCAGTTTTCTGTATTCAGGAGACCCATCTCACATGCAGAGACACACATAGACTCAAAATAAACGGATGGAGGAAGATCTACCAAGCAAATGGAGAACAAAAAAAAGCAGGGGTTGCAATCCTAGTCTCTGATAAAACAG
>NW_022165159.1:0-1764 GCF_008728515.1 Papio anubis
TCTTTTATAGTCCAGGTCCCCCACAGACCCCTTCATCAGCTGGCTCACTGTTCACTTCAAGGTCATGACATTGGCTGTGTGATGCGGGGACAGAAATCCATGGCATGGCCTCTATGTCATCCATCTGCAGACAGGGGAGGTCTCAGGCTTGGCAATGATGCTGGAGTCACCATGGATATAGACCCAGACCCATTTGACTCAAGAACACATACATAACTGGAACCAAGAGGCTGGGTTAATCCCCTCAAAGCCATGGCCACATGGAAGACCCTAAGCCTCCTTCCAGGTGGCCAAGCTAAGCAAAGCCACTTGCAGCCACCCTTCCACGATGTGTTCTACATCATCCAGCTATGAAAACCACCCACCCCCATCGCTTTCATACTCATGCCTTCCCCTGAGCTCAAGGGGCCCTGGCCCAAGCTTCCTTTAGAACCAGGAAGGAAGTTCTGTCTCTCTGAAAATCATCCTTTTCAAACAGAAGGCATTTATCTTGGCCAGGCTTAAAAGACAAAAAGCCTGTAATCCCAGCACTTTGGGAGACTGAGGCGGGCAGATCAGCTGAGGTCAGGAGTTCGAGACCAGCCTGGCCAACATGGTGAAACCCTGTCTGTACTAAAAATACAAAAATTAGGTGGGCGTGGTGTCAGGCACATGTAATCCCTGCTACTCAGGAGGCTGAGACAGGAGAATCGCTTTAATCTGGGAGGCGGAGGTTGCAGTGAGCCAGGATCATACCACTGTACTCCAGCCAGGGCAACGAAGAGTGAAACTCCGTCAAAAATAAATAAATAAATAAATCAACAAACAAATAAATAAATAAGACAAAGAGATGACAGCTGAACTCCAGGGCCCATCCCACAGACAATACCCAGAAACCTCCTCCCCACAACTCCCACATACCTGCCTCCCAGCAGCTGGACCTTTTCTCCACGGGATTTGCCTACAAGACTTCTCTCCTGCTTTATCTCAGGTGGGTTTGCCAGGAGGGCAATGTCACCATCCCTCCATCAAATTCATCTCAACAACATTTACTGAGTGCCAAGTGTGTCCCCAACATGGCTCAGCCTTCACACGCACTGTCTTGATTTAACCACACATGCTTATAACCCAAGGGAGGAGCATTGCAGTATTTCATCAATGTAAAGACACACATCTTGATTTTTCACATTTTCATGTACCTGAAATTTAGGTGGGTCTTCTAATCACAACTGTGACATGGCTGTCCCACCTGGTCTCATACAGACTTAGCCACAGAGGTTCATAGCATTGTCACTTCAATTAAGATTTGGGTGTGGTTATTTCACATGTGGAGTATAGCTGCTATTTTAAATGTCTTCAGAAAGATTGGACTGTGATTCAGCTTGGAATTGAAAAGCTATTGTGCACACAGGAAGGCTGGGAACAAAGCAGCCGAATGCCTGTGTGATGCTGGCGAGGCAGACACATATTCATCCCTGCAGGGAGGTCCGAAACTCCAGGTTTTCTTGCAAAGCAACAACCAAGTACTTACAAACTTAAAACAGGACCTAAAAATGGGACTTAAAAACCATCGCAGGCCGGGCACAGTGGGTCACAACTGTAATCCCACAGCTTTTGGAGGCCAAGGCAGGAGGATTACTGAAGCCCAGGAGTTCGAGACCAGCCTGGAAAACATGGTGAGACCCTCCCTCATCTCCACAAAAAAATAAAGTAACTTTAAAATTACCTGGACATGCTTACATGTGTCTGTAGTCCCAGCTCCTCAGGAGGCTGAGGTGGGAGGAT
>NW_022165160.1:0-1764 GCF_008728515.1 Papio anubis
GTCTTGAACTCCTGACCTCGTGATCTGCCCGCCTCGGCCTCCCAAAGTGCTGGGATTACAAGTGTGAGCCACTGCGCCTGGTCTTGAATTGTTTCAAACTAGAGAGGCCAGGGTGGCCTGGGGTGGAGGGTCGGGGGAACAGAGACAGCCCCTCCCCTGCAGGGTACAAGGTCAGGAGGAGGCTGAGCAGGCTCCCAGGCCCTCTCTCCCACTGTGTGTCTTTTAGTGCATCCTGTCAATGGTTATTGTCCTCATCGTGGAAGTCACAGCTGCCACAGTGGTCCTTCTTTTCTTTCCAATTGTAAGTACAGCCCTGCTCCACCCACGTAGCATTAGAAAGATAAAGAACCAAAGCCGGGCGTGGTGGCTCACGTCTGTAATCCCAGCACTTTGGGAGGCTGAGTCGGGTGGATCACCTGAGGTCATGAGTTCGAGACCATCCTGGCCAACATGGTGAAACCCTGTATCTACTAAAAATACAAAAAATTAGCCAGGCGTGGTGGCGGACGCCTGTAGTCCCAGCTACTTGGGAGGCTGAGGTGGGAGAATGGCGTGAACCTGAGAGGCGGAGCTTGCAGTGAGCCGAGATTGTGCCACTGCTCCAGCCCGAGCGAAAGAGCGAGACTCCGTCTCAAAAAAAAGATATAGAACCAATAGAAGTCCGCCCTCCCCGCCAGGCAGCCACGATCAGTTGTGGAGGGGCCTATCACACGTGCCACTTTCAATGGAGTGAGAAGCTGAAATCCTCCGCCTGCCCCTCCAAGGCCTCACAAAACCTGCCGAGTTCATTTAGTTCATCTCTCTTGGGTTTGGTGGCAGGAGAAGGGGAGATGATCAGAAGTGTTTGCATATTGATTGGGGTTTTGAAATGTATTCAAAATAGAGGGACAATTTAGCAAAATTCATCCAAATGACAAAAGCTTCAGCACTTTGACCTGGCAGTCCCATCTCTGGGAATTATTCAAGGACTCACTTGCTGGTGTGCAGAATCACATTCATGCCAGGGCATGTGAAAGATTGCAAGGAGGGCCAGGTGCGGTGGCTCACTCCTGTAATCCCAGCACTCTGGGAGACTGAGGCAGGTGGATCACAAGGTCAGGAGATCAAGACCAGCCTGGCCACCATGGTGAAACCCCGTCTGTACCAAAAATGTGAAAAAACTAGGCAGGCGTGGTGGCACATGCCTGTAATCCCAGCTACTCAGGAGGCTGAGACAGGAGAATCACTTGAACCCAGGAGCCAGAGGTTGCAGTGAGCTGAGATTGTGCCATTGCCCTCCAGCCTGGACAACAAGAGTGAAACTCTGTCTCAAAAAAAAAAAAAAAAAAAACCAGAAAGAAAGAAAAAGAAAAAGAAAGAAAGAAAAAAGAAAGATCACAAAGAACCTAGTGAGTATGAATAAGGGTTTAGGTGAGTTAAAATACATCCACACAGTGGAATCCTGTACATCAGGTACAGAGAAGGAGGCGGCTCTCTGGGCACCAGATGGAATGCTCTCCAGGATAGAGTGCCGTCCTCATTGGCATCCTCCCCAGAGGCTGACCCTGAAACAAGAATTCAAAGGCGGCCAGGCGCGGTGGCTCACGCCTGTAATCCCAGCACTTTGGGAGGCCGAGGCGGGCGGATCACGAGGTCAGGAGATCGAGACCATCCTGGCTAACACGGTGAAACCCCGTCTCTACTAAAAATACAAAAAACTAGCCGGGCGAGGCGGCGGGCGCCTGTAGTCCCAGCTACTCGGGAGGCTGAGGCAGGAGAATGGCT